>NC_056741.1:326582338-326727338 GCF_019279795.1 Protopterus annectens | reverse complement strand
TTTCTTTTCTTTCTTAGATTATTTATTCCCCTGAACCAAGCCTCACATGGATGACATATGAGGAACACATGATACGTGTATTAATTTTATTGTTTCTTCTCTGTACCTCATACTGATACATTTGCTCAATATTTGTCTGTCTGAAAACTTACAAAGTTACAGTGTTAATATTCTGCTCCAGACTCCAGTAGAAACCAAACATGAGCACAATTCCAGAGTATCGTTTTTATTTTTGCTGATACGCCACTTAAAAAAAAATAAGTGCCTGATTTAAATTCTTAAAGTGAATCAGAGTATCTTACTATCATTGATAGATTATTCTATATCCTTTCCACTCTTTTGGAACTCCATACACAGCTTGTTTTTCCTTCATCCTGATATGCAGTCAGCCAAACGGACATTACTTGTTGCCCTAAGTATCTCATTTGTTAGGTATTTACATGCACAAATGAAGTCTCCTGTAATTAATTTAAGTAATATCCTAGAGTTTAGGTGCCTAAGGCTTTCACTGTGTGATAGTGCCTCAGCAGGTTTAATTTGCCTTTGAATGTCTTTAGTTTATTAATTATGAGATTTCAAAGGAATAAAACATGAACAGGTCTCTAGGAAGTCGTGCCTGTGAGGGGAGGTGATGATGTGCAGATGAATGGGATGCTGTCTGACTGCTCCATTGATCAACAGCCATTATTTTCAGTAACTTCTTCAGAATTAACTTTTTTATGTAAGACTATAATTTTCATAAATTGTGTATGCAGGAGGAATAAACAAATGAAGGAAATGTCATCTGCAAGCCAAAAAGCCATTGCATTCTCACACTTGGCTGGATAGGCTTAACTTTGACTCAAACACTGACCCTGAAAGTTTGATCCTTAACTGTTTTAAGCAGTCTGCAGCAGAGCACAGAAAATGGCTTTCATGGGAAAAGCCTTCAATTTTTTCTCCTGTAGACCTTGGGCATTGCATCTTTTTTTTAACAACACTAGGGGCAGGAACTCTTGTCAATTTTAGTAAATTTAGTTACTGGCTACTAAGTACACTACCTGGATGCCAGCAAAGAAAAAACTAAGAGAGCCTGAAGGAAAGCCAACTGGAAAAGGTGAAGACAAAACACTGATGGAGGAATCCTGCAGCTGTTCAGGAAAAAGCATTTCAAACTCCAGCTTTTGTGCAAGATATGGCCTCCAGTAATCTAGAGGGACAAATGAGTCAAATGTGCTCAGAGCTGATTAAGATAAACAAAACACCAAAGGAGTATATTAACTCAAATTACAAAAGGCTGGAAAAATGGAAGATGCATTAAACAGAAAGTCAGATGAGCTAATAAAACTGCCATAGTCTGAGGTCAAATGAAAACAATGCTGGCTAAGTATGAGCCTGGTCAAGAAAAGATGTTTCAAAAAATAGTAGAATTAGAGGACAGAGCACATAGGGAAAATTGAAGATTATCTGCTGTACAAGAGCAACTAGAAGGAACAGATGCTATTATTTTTTGGGGTCTATATCAGAACACCGAAAGTTCAAAATTTTGAGTGTTCTGATATTGACCTGTTTTCAGCGAACGCTGAAAATATCGAAGAAACAGAAAACCAAATTTTTTCCTAGGGAAAGAATTTGGTTGTCTGTTTCTGTTGCTTCGGTATTTTCAGCGCTGTGGTAGAAAGTTATGGGTCGGGTTCAGGTAAGTGTGCGACTGTGTGGATGTGAGGGTTAGGGCGGGTTAGGTGAGTTAGGGTTAGGGCGCGGGTCAGGTAAGTGTGCGATTATGTGGACATGAGGGCTAGGGCAGGGTAGGTGAGTTAGGGTTAGGGTGCGGGTGAGGTGACTGTGCGATAGTGACGGACCTTAGGGTTAGGGTTTGGGTTAAAGTAAGTGGATAGTTAGTGGTGTATGTATAGTTTAGTGTAGGGTTAGGTGTAAGAGTTTAGGTGTATGTGTGTGGATTGCTGTTTGTTTGGTGTGCTTGTGCTCTGTGTATGTGTTTTGAAACAGCGATTTTTTTCCCTAGGAAAAAATTTGCTCTTCTGAATGTTTGATATTTTAAATTTTCGATTCATAGGGTTCGATATTAGAACACTCGAAATTTTGAATGTTCGGTGTTGTAATATAGACCCATTTTTTGAAGGTAGAAATAAGCAACTGGACTGATATTCCACTACAGGAATTGTTAATTAAAATGGCACACTGTGTGTGTACTCCAAATCTGGCCATGAGAAAGCAGCCAAGACCTGTATTAGTAAACATGTAAATCTACCAGCAGAAAGAGGTGAGCCTGACTAAACTGTGGCACAAGGGAAAAGTATTAAAAGTTGGAGAAAGTTAAAGAATTTGTAGAAAATTATTATTCACTGTACACCAGGAAGACAAAAAAACATTTGACTCTCTTCATGTCATTAATGTTTGGAAGGACACTGGGGGGGGGGGGAGTAACAAGTAAAACAATTTCTGCTCATAACAGTATTTCTATGAAACTTTTGACAGTATAAATTGGATGTTTTATAGTAAAGTATTTTTAGTTGTCCATGTGTGTGATAAAGTTAATAAAGGGAGCAATCCGCATCTTCTTCTTTACTTTCTTTCTTTTTCTTTTTCGGTATTAAGAAATGTAGGCATTATAGTGCAAAAAGAGAAGACATTTAGTTGAAAGCATGTTTAAGTTAATAGGCTGTGATCTTGAGTTGTTGAAGTGGTTGTTAGGGTGCAAGAGTACACAGATCGTAATATTTGTTTTCTGTTTCTTTTGCACAGGTGAATGTCTGGATTAAGACCCTTGGTTTAATATAATAACAAATTGGAAACAAGTAAATATAAAAAACACTGAATATATAATGAAATGTTTTCCTTTAGCAGTAAATGTTTCAGTTTGTCTTTCAGGCTACAGCAGAGGACTACATTGTTTTTCTTACGTTTCTATGGAGATAAGTGGATAATAGGGCAGTAAAAGCCAGACGACTGGTTTCTTTAAGGCTAGAAGTTAATGTTTTCTGAAAGCATGCAAGTTGTTTTCACATTGGGGGAGGGAGATATAAATATAAAAAAAGAAGCACTGGCAATAGCATGCATCTTAGCAGAGACTGATGAGGCTGAACAGTTAACAGTTACGACAGGAAGCAATGAGATAAAGATGGTGATGTATGATCAACTTGCAGGAAAGACTCCATCAATAGATGGCATTCTGCGGAAAGGTTGGATGTTAGGAGGAAAGAACGTGATAAAGATATGGAAGGTTTTGTTTAATGGTATTTTAAAAAGAGGGGAGGCACCAACATCCTACAAAAAAGCTGTGATGTCTGTGTTACGTAAATACAGTCAAAACCTATCAGATCCAGCTTCATATAGGCCCTTTTCAATTTTAAATCATGGTGATAAAGTGTTTATGTGTGTAGTGGCTAAAATAATGGCAAAGGTCATGCCAAAACTGATAGATATGGATCAGTGTGATTGCTTGCAGGAGAGGCAAGCATTTGATGACATAAATAGAACAATGATGATCCAGATGGAAGTAGAATATAAGGAAATATGGCTGCGGTTGGTGGATCTTGATGCAGAGAAAGCATTTGAGAGAATAAGCTGGATTTTATGATTAGGGCAATTGGAAGCATTTGCATTCTTTGATGCAATAATAAGGTTAATTAGGAGGATAAATTAGGGAACACAGGAAAAATCAAAATGGGAGGGTTTCTCTCTGATAAGTTGTGTCTGAACAGAGGAGCAAGATAGGGAATGTCCTCTTTCCCCTTTGCTGTTTGCATTATATTTAGAACCATTGGCAAAGAAAATAAGGGAGTGAACAATTCAGGGATATAGTTGACATGCTGTCCATGAAAATTTGGTTTTATTAGCTAACAATATCATTTTTTACCTGGTGGAGCTAGAAAAGGACATCTCATTGTTGTAAAACATTCTGAGACAGTTCCAGCATTTTGTGGAATATAAAATTAGTGTAGATGAAGCAAAAGTTATAGCTATAAACTATGTACCCACACATGAATTGGTTCAGCAATACCCATACTTATCAGGACATAATAAAGTGAAGTATTTAGTGTGGATTAAAAAGGAGTCTATTATGGCAGCTAAGGATATGTGGGAAGAAACTAAGCAAAGAATAATATAAAACCTGAGGAAACGGAAGCTCTTGCCAATGGATGTGGATAGCAAGATACAAGCAGTAAAACACTTTTGGTCCCTTCAGTTTTATACAAAGATCAAACATATTGTTATCAAACCTGAGGAAAAATTGTGGATAGTAATTAAAAAAGAGTTGAAGGATTTTTATCTGGGAGGCAAAAATGGCAAGAGTCCAGTGATATAAGTTGATCCTTTTTATAGAACAAGGAAGTTTAGACTTACTTGATTTGAAGGGATATTTTATAGCTAGGCAGTTACATCTCTTATACTTGACACAGGCAGAAAGCTACAATTCAAAGTAGAAAGGGATGATAATGAAGCAGTGAGTTAATTCAAGAACTAAGGAAAGGATGGACTTTTGGACACAGATCCTTAAGGAGAATAACAAAAGTCATGCAAAATATTGTGATAACAGTCAGAATTGAAGGAATATAAGGTGGAGGATCAGATGAGAAGGCAAGAAATGTGGAAAATGCATAAATATAGTTGCAAGTATAGAAAACTCATGGAACAACCTCATGTTGATCAGGATTGTACACAGAAATGGTAAGGAGAGGTGAATTTAAACCAAAAGAGGAAATGTTAATAATGGTCGCCCAAGATAGTGGACTACGAACGTGTTGGCTTGCAAAGTCCATTGAACATGTGAGAGAAACAGACAAATGTAGGTTTTGTAAAACAGAACTGGAAACAGTCATGCATCTTGTAGCTGGTTGTGATATACTAATGGCAGGACTGTATAGTGAAAGGAATTATAATGTGGCAAGACTGTTGCACTGGGAATTGTACAAACATTATAATATTGAGGTAGCTGAAAAACACTGGAAACATGAACCACAAAGCATTATAGAAAATGATAAAGTTTCTATCATATGGGATCACCCATTACCAGCAATTCAAAAAATAGATGCAAGAAAGCCAGATAGAGTAGTCCATGAAAAGAAGGCAAAAGTAGCATTGATCATTGAAATTACTATACCTAGTCACAATAGTGTCTTACTTACAGAGGCATAAAGTCATAAAATGCCAGGATTTGCAGGCAGAAATGAGGGCAATGTGGAAGAAGGATACCCAGACAGTTCCAATAGTGGAAGGAGCAATGGGTCTATAAAAAAGAATTTACAATCGTACTTAGATATGTTATCAATATAACTCCGTACGAATTACAGGACTCATTACTGGGGACATTGGAGGTGCTGTGAAGAGCACTTCTGGCTAACATCAAAGATTGAAACAACACTAATTTCATGAACTTTAATTATGCTTTAACATAGGAATGGTGTCCATTCCCGGCATTGTATTAGAAACCCAAAACACTTGGAGAAATTAAAAAAGACATTAAAAAAGATATGCAAAAAGTAGCAGAAAGTACACTAAGAACTTAGCCAACATGTGAATAGAGAAAGGAGATTCTGCCAATAGAGATGACTGTAATTAGGGATACAGGGAATAGGCAAGTACAAGGAATAGGCAAGAGGGAGCTTGGATTCACTGGAGGAACCTGGCAAAGGAACCAAAGTATTGGGAGCAAATAATTAAATAGGGAAAGATAGAAAGGTAATGGAATAGGAAGAGACCAAGAAGAGATTTGGATGGAGGCTAGAGACTGCCCTCCCTTTCAGGGATTGATGTCAGAGTATACACAAAGAGAAAGGGATAAGGGAATCCTAAATGAAAGACTTGCACTGGTTGAGTTTTTAATTGAACGTAGAATGGAAGATGCTGTTAAAAACAAGATAATTAGTATGGCATGTAAACTATTGCATGATAACTATAGGAATAAATCAGAGGAGGTCAGAAAAGATTTTGAAGAGAGATTGGATAAGCAGTTCACAAAGAAACAACGAGATGACATATTTTTAGCTTCCAAATATGCATACAAATCTAGAAGCTTTATGATTTTTGCATGGAAGTGTTTGCTTAGACACATTTAAACCCCAAGCAGACTCCAAAGAATTTTTCCTCAGGTAGATGGGAAATGTTATAGATATAATATGGAAAGAGGGATAATATGGAGATTATGTTATCCAAGTGTAATGAGTTGGCAGACTTAAAAATTCCTTATAGAGTACTGTGTCAGGAATACTGGGTGAATGAATGAGTGTATCAAAGAAAATTATTGTTTTTTTAGCAGGAATGCAGGATCTGAATTGTCTGGATGTAGCTAGGCCTTGTTAAATTTAATTCTGGTGACTGCCAAAAAAGCAATTACTACAAAATGGAAATCAAAGTCTGAACCAATAATACACAAAGTAGTGAATCTTTTAACAAAGATAAAAGAACAGGAAGCATGATCTTGAGAAAAGGGCGGGAGTAAATTACATACAGAAGAATAGAAATCGTGGTAATAATAATACATGCAGAAAAAGGCTTTGGAGAATGAATGAGATTTAGGAGAAGGAAGGGACTGGCCAGTTTATGTAATGTTGCTTTGATTATATGGTATAAAACAATATATGTGATATATATAATGCTTGTAAATGTGAACTTGTTAATAGGGTTTGATTATTGTTATATAAATGTAAGTTTGCCTGTGTCACAAGTGATAATTCAATAAGCATGCTTAAAAAAGAATCAAACTGACAATTGATGTGAAAGTAAACCAACAAATATATTAAAGGCATTGTAAGAGTAGTTCTGTTCTACAACAGTGGACCTAGCTAAGAATTTAGATGTGAACATATGTTTTGCTTCAGCAGATGAGCAGAGATGAGATTGGAAATTAATTTCTTCATCCAAACAAGAAGTTTAGTAGAGTGCTGTATCATCTACAGCACTTCAAAACTCAGGGCGTGTAAACATTTCTGCTTCTTTGGGGCATAGTATGGCTTCAGGGGCATCTGTAGAGAACACTTTTATGTCTGAGACTAATGCAGTGGCAGGCAATGTTTCCCAAGACTCTCAGAATGAGTTCCTTCTTGGACAGCAGCACTGGTGGCAAAAATTGATTCCCCTAGCAAAGTGGTACAGCTAATTCATCCACTGGGTAAGGAAATAAAGGACTAGAAGTCACTGAGAGCAAGCAATCTAAGCAAATGTTAGTTTGTGTGGAAAAACAAGCTGTGATGGATGGTTAAGTGTACAATTTGTAATAAAAAAAAATGATTCAGCAGTTATACATTCAAAGTTCTAGAAGGAAAGATATGATTCTACAGGCTGAACTTTAAGCAAGAAGAAACACCCTTCAGTGTTGGGGGCCTCAAACCATTTGGACAATATTCAACCAGTTTCAGTAACTACTACTATCATATTTTCAATTCTTAGAGAAAGTATCTATGATAATTTTCTTGCATTTGCTGGCATTGATCTGGTGCACCATCTGGGTTCCTCTCAACCAGGGATCAACAGATGCATTATGGCTTATTTTAAAATATTACAGACAGGAACAAAGTCCTGTCCTGTTCTACTAATGAAAAGAGCTTTGTATTTTACCACTTTTCAGTTAATGTCTTCCAAGACCTCCCTATGACGTTGTGGCTATGAGATGTCTCTTAAAAGTGGTGCATAGACGTTTGTGTGTTTATATTATTTACTTGCTATAAGGAAATGACTTTGAAATATCAAGATGAGCTCTGTAATATGCAACCGTAATCTTGACAGCAGTGAGGAAAGTCTCTCTACCATTATCTTTTGGACTCGTTTTTTAGTATGGGGGTCTTCAGCTGTTATTTTTTATATCAGTAGGTTGTTTTGAAATATATGAAGACTAATTCATTTACTCTTAATGGTTTTAAATCCCTATGCTAAGACTTCTAAGATTTTTAGCTTTTTATATCATCATTTGCCAACTATTGTATGCTTAGAACAGTTTCTCCTATCATCTGGAAAGCGCAACTTTATAACAAGGAATGAATGTTGGTTTATGTCAAGGTTTATTTCTTTTTTAACAAGTCAGCTAGAGTCTAAAGTCTTAATCTGATGAATATACTGTGGTAGATTCCTTCAAGGCAGATACATCACAATATCCTACTTGCTTTAAGAATTTAAGAATTTAATTTTTTATAATAGCTCTGTCTGTGCTTCTTTTACAGGCTACAGTTTGTTTTTGTGCAATTTGTATGTTTCTCTTACATGGTTATACATTAGCAATATATTTTTTAGCAGTAAACTTTAATGTGCATTTAGGGAAGAATCCAGAGGGAAAGAAAACTATCTTCTTGAATTTTTGAATCTGTTTGGTGTTACTGATTGTAACATCAAACAGATTCAAAAATTCAAGAAGATAGTTTTCTTAACAGATTTCTTAACAAATTTATTAACAGATTAGCAAGGAGGAAGTAAGGACAGCTATGAGGAGGATGAAGAATGGAAAGGCTGTTGGCCCAGATGACATACCAATGGAAGCATGGAGGTGCTTAGGAGAAATGGCAGTGGAATTTTTAACTAGATTGTTTAATGAAATTTTCGAAAGTCAGAGGATGCCTGAGAAGTGGAGAAAAAGTGTTTTGGTACCTATCTTTAAGAATAAGGGTGATGTGCCGAGCTGCAGTAACTACAGAGGGATAAAATTAATCAGTCACAGCTTGAAGTTATGGGAAAGAGTAGCAGAAGCTAGGTTAAGAAGGGAGGTGATGATTAGTGATCAGCAGTATGGTTTCATGCCAGGAAAGAGCACTACAGATGCAATGTTTGCTCTGAGAGTGTTATTGGAGAAATACAGAGAAGGTCAGAAAGAGTTGCATTGTGTCTTTGTAGACTTGGAGAAAGCATATGACAGGGTGCCTAGAGAAGAGTTGTGATATTGTATGAGGAAGTCGGGAGTGGCAGAGAAGTATGTAAGAGTGGTACAGGATATGTACGAGGGTAGTGTGACAGTGGTGAGGACTGCAGTGGGAGTGACAGATCCGTTTAAGGTGGAGGTGGGATTACATCAAGGATCAGCTCTGAGTCCTTTCTTATTTGCAGTGGTGATGGAGAGGTTGACAGATGAGATCAGACAGAAGGCCCCGTGGACAATGATGTTTGCAGATGACATTGTGATCGGTAGTGAGAGTAGAAATCAGGTTGATGAGACTCTGGAGAGGTGGAGATATGCTCTAGAGAGCAGAGGAATGAAGGTCAGCAGGGCTAAGACAGAATATATGTGTGTAAATGAGAGGGAGGGTAGAGGAATGGTGAGGATGCAGGGAGTAGAGTTGGCAAAGGTGGACGAGTTTAAGTACTTGGAATCAACAGTTCAGAGTAATGGTGAATGTGGAAGAGAGGTGAAGAAGAGGGTACAGGCAGGGTGGAATGGGTGGAGAAGAGTGTCAGGAGTGATTTGTGACAGACGAGTACCAGTAAGAGTGAAAGGGAAGGTCTACAAGAGGGTAGTGAGACCAGCTATGTTATATGGGTTGGAGACAGTGGCACTGACAAAAAGGCAGGAGTCAGAGCTGGATGTGGGAGAGTTAAAGATGTTAAGATTTGCACTCAGTGTGACTAGGATGGATAGGATTAGGAATCAGTATATTAGAGGGTCAGCTCATGTTGGACAGTTTGGAGACAAAGCAAGAGAGATGAGATTGCATTGGTTTGGACATGTGCTGAGGAGGGATGATGGCTATATTGGGAAAAAGATGCTAAGGATGGAGCTGCCAGGTAAGAGGAAAAGAGGAAGGCCTAAGATAAGGTTTATGGACGTGGTGAGAGAGGACATGCAGGCGGTTGGTGTGACAGAGCAAGATGCAGAGGATAGGAGGAAATGGAAAGAGATGATCCGCTGTGGCGACCCCTAACAGGAAAAGCTGAAAGATGATGATGATGATGATTTGATGTTACTGATTATTGGAAACCAAATTCCCAAAAATGTCTGCATTTACATGAAATGTATTATCAAGTAGATGATTTCATTTTGTCACATTCTTTATTGAATTAATTACAAAATGTGTCTGTTTTACTATTCTATAATTTTATTTTGTAACAGTTCTAGCTGGCCACATCATATATTGAGAACACCCAAGTTTAACTCCAAAGTTGTCAGTCGGTACATGGAAAAATATTAGGCGCTGTAATTAAATTTTTGCTTGTACAATGAGGCACTGGGTATTTCTTTTCAAGTATTTGGGTGGAGTTTAAAGCACATACATTTGCAATTTTGTTTCAGTTATCATCACAAGAGTAGTTGCAAGAAAAATGGAGTTGGGAGAAATTACTTGAGCAATTACTAATTCTGGATTAATTTACTAAAGTTAATTTTGAAAAATGTTTGCCTTTTAGACAGAAAACACAAATTGAAATAGATCTGCCTTTCAGTTATTATTCTAAGTATGTACAACTCAGGTATGATAATTTTAGATACTATTGAGCCAAACTGGGGAATTACTTCATAAGAGTCTTACAGAGGATATAAAAATTACTTTTGTTAATGTGGTTAACGCCCCTTTCAGATTCCTGTCAAATTCTAGATATAGGTCCCCTGTGTTTGACTGAATGTATATTTGCTTGACAAATGCAGGGGTGTGATTTAATGTCGATGGCATGGATAGACAAGTGGTGGATATATTGATGATATGGCTTGACAAGCGATGGATATGTTGATGGTATGGAATGTCGATACAGGTACGTGGGGTTGGGTGGGTGAGAGAGTGTGTGTGTGTGTGTGTGTGTGTGTGTGTGTGTGTGTGTGTGTGTGTGTGTGTGTGTGTGTGTGTGTGTGTGAGTTAGGACTAGGTTCAGGGATGAGTGAAGGATGGGTGTTGTGTGTTTGTCTGTGAGTTTGTGTATTTTTAGTTATGGATTAGGGTTAGGTTAGGGGATAGATGTAATACTTTTTGCATGTGTTTGTGAATGTTTGTGTGTCTGAGTCTGTCTTGTGTAGTGGCAGTATTATGGGCAGGTTTAAAGACGGTAATGTGTAGGGTTAAGGTTGGGTGAAGGGGCAGCGCTTAATAAAGTTCACCAAAGACAAGTTTGAGACTAAAATAGCTATCCAAGCCAAAGGCAATCACAAGGCACTTTTAGTTATGTTTGTAATCTTAAAAGCACAATGAAGCAACACATGGAGCTAGTTGTGAATGGGGCTACCTACACTGAGAATAAAGATATAGTGAGCCTTCTGGCTGATAAGTTTAGCTCTAACTTTACCCCTTTGTCCCCCTCCATCTGTCCCTTAAGATGTACGTGGAAGTAGCTCGCCTCCAACCAAGTCATAAAATATCATCAAGCACTAAAAATTCTGCATCTGTGGGTCCTGACAATATCCCTGGATGCATCTAAAACAGCATGAAGCATGATTTAGCTACATACCTAACAACCCTGTTCAATCTCAGCCTCCATTTAGGTTTTGTACCAAGTAAACTGAGAGCAGCTACACTCATCCCCCTGCATAAGGGAGTACCTTACACAGACCCAGGCAATTAGTGACTTATAAGTCTATCTAGCCTCATATGCAAAGCCATGGAAAGGCTTATCATGGAATTAATCAATCAGGACATAGGGAACCTCCAAATACCAGACCTGTTTCAGTTTGGATTTGTCAAGGGCAGGTCATGCTTACTCACCCTGTGAGATTTTTTCAAAAGGCCAAAAAAGCAATGGATAAAGGCAAATCACTACACACAGCATACCTCGACTTGGATAAAGCTGTTGACACTATTGCCCACTTAGAAAGGCTAAATTAACTGGAATAAACCCCTATGTCACCCACTGGATTGCCAGCTGACTTGCAGAGAGGACACTGGCTCAAAATAGTGGAAGTCATTTCCACAAAGGGACCAGTCACAAGTGGAGCTCCCCCCCCCAGAGTTCTGTGCTGAGACTTGTCCAGTTTGGCACCTACTTTTCTGAAGTGAAAGCCAGTACCTAAGGGTTCTGGCTGACTAAGTCTGCAGATGACTGAAAGGTAGGAGCAGTCATGGAAACCCCAAATGACTTACCCACCCTGTAGGAAGGTTTGTTTCAAATAAATAACTGGTGCAAACATCATGGAATAAAACTAAATGCCAAAAAATGCATTACTATATCCTTGGGAAGTCATCTACCCTAGGGAACTACCACATTGACACTATGCCCCTAAGAGTCAACTCAGTTGTTCAGGATCTGGGAACATACGTGGACAGTGACCTAATCTTTGACCAACATGCGTCTGTTTTTGTAAGAAATTCCTTCTATATTACAGAGCTTATAAACAAATGGATTGTGTCTAGATCTAGGGATGCCATTGTCCCCCTTTACTCATCCCTCATTAAGCAAATCATTGAATATAATGTCCCATTTAGCATGTATCTATCCAAACATGTACAACAACTGGAATGTCCACAGACTCCCCATCTACATAAAACAAAGCTCATCCTTATCCATATTGAAGCACGACTTACGTCTATGGATGGGAAACAGAACATTTACTCCAGGACTTCCCCCTGTACTACTAATGGATGGAGGCAGCTCCTAAAAGCTTTATTCCATACATAGTTCACCTCAAATAATCTATGGCATGATCCCAGTTATTCTCATTAGGGGCGATATATAATTAGCTTCCTTAGGATTGATAAGGCCAATATATAACCAAATGGGATAGGTTATTTCGAGGGCAAAAAGGGAGACTGGCTAGGCTTAAAATGGCCTACAAGGGCAGCTAGCCTAGTACTTACCTGTGAACCTTTCTTTTCTCAAATATCATTTTTATTGCATTTCACTTCTATTTAAATACAAGAAAAGAATGACACAGAAAATATACATACAAGCTACTTGGAATATTAAGTTTCAGTCATCCAAATACGATATGCATAACATAAATCATCAATGTTAGGGTAACAATTATACAGAATTGTCTAATAATGAAGCTGCTCTTAATGAGCTGTAAAACAGACATTTACATAAAGATAGTATACAATATATTAAAAATGTGACATTAAAACATTGCAACCAGATATTCTAGTCTACCTAAATAAACATTCTGTCTTGCACTAACTATGTACAATATATACATTGATGTCACCTTAATGTTCATCTTATATGTGTTTGCCATGGCCTGTACACTGTTATTGTGGGTATTTCTATAATAATTGCCTTTAATTTCCCTTAATAATGTAAAGTAATATTGATGGTGAAGTCCCTTGGTCATAAATCAATTTTGTCCTAGGATTTCTAAAAGCGTTTTCCAATGTTTCTGATAGCACAATAGTTTTTTTTGGCTTCTTGTAATTAATTTGCTGGTTAATAAGTATTTTATAGTCATTCCTTTAAATTCTTCCCATGTGATTTTACTTCTATCTAACCAATTTTGGGCTATATATGATTTGATCATTGCACACAATGTGACTATGATGTGTTTATTTTTGTATGAGAATTATTAGGGAATATATGTAAAATTGCCATTTCCCATAACAGGTTAGATTTGGTGTATCCCTTTTTTTCTAACTTGGTTCGTAGCGAACACCACAGCTTGTAAACATTTTTACAGCTCCAAAAAATATGAAGGGTGTCAGCAACAATGTTTTGGCATTTGGTACAATAAGGAGAGTGGGAGGGATTAATTTTACTAAGAAAAAGTGGTGTGTGATACGCATTGTTATTGATCATAATTTGGGTATAAATTAGTTTTTTAAGGGGAGTTAATTTCAAAGTAAGTTCAATAGCAGCAGATTTTTGTTCATCAGTTATCTTATTATTTTTCTCTTCCCAAAATTTGGAATATAGAATTGCATCTTGATATCTATTTTTTTCTTATTAATCTATATGTATTTGATAACATTTTAGATCTCGACAGTAGCAGGTTAATAATTTGTTGATATACCTGCATGTCTTGGTTGTCTGTTTTGACATTCATAGTAATTGTGTTGATCAGGTATATTAATTGGTTGATTATGGTATTCAAGCTTTTATTTACTTCAAGTTTTTTGTCTAATATTGTCAACTGAGAAACTTTTGATCTGGTATAGGTCCCGTACAGTCAAATTTTTTATTTTTTGGATACTGATTCAGGTTTAATATAGTATTGTTTAATTTAATATTAGGATTAAGGTGTACTGGCTGTCTCAATACCAAAGTATCTTTAAGATTTAGGGAGGCTACCAGCTTTTGAAATATTACTGTGTTTCTTATTATTATGGGAAGAACCTTAAAATGCTTTAAAGTCTTAGAATTTAGAAAGGGTACTGCTGTAGAGTTTAAATTGCATGAGATTTAATGATTGTAATATATTTTAATCCATAGTGGATACCATGCTTTGTTGGATGGTTCAAAATTAGCTATTTGCATAATTTGACTAGCGTTTAGTATGTTATAGTATGTTTGGAATTCAGGTAGGCCTAGGCCCCCTTTTTGTTTGGGTAATGTTAATTTAGTGTAGTTTATTCTTGTACATTTTGGATGCCAAATAAACTTTCCTAGTAGTGTTTCAAGTTTGGAGAAGTTTTTTTTGGTATATTTTGGTTAATAACACTAAAATGAAACAATAGTTTTGGAAGAATATTAATTTTAACTATGGCCGCCTTAGTTAGTGGAGACAGATTGATGTTTAACCATCTCATAGTGTCTTCAGTGATGTTAGACCAGGTTTTAAACAAGTTGTTTTTAGTCATGTCAGATTGGGGGTGAGTGAACATAATACCCAGATATTTGAGATTATAATTAACTTTAATTTCAGTTTCAGGGAAATAGAATTCCTTATGTCCTAGAGTATTCATAGGGAATATGTTGGATTTATTAGGGTTACTCGCATAATTAGATATTTTTGAGAATTTTTCAGTGGAGTTTAGTATCTTATTCAAGTCAGTATTAGGGAATTCAAAATAAATGTTAAGATCATCAGCAAAAGCTGTATACTTTATTGGGACTTTGGAAATATTTATAATATGGTGGTAAGTTCTTTGTGATATTTTAAGCAGCAGAGGTTCTATGTATATATTTAACAGGTAAGGTGATAGTGGGCATCCTTGCCTTCTACCGTTCACTATTTGAATAGGCTTTGATTGCTTTTTATGTATAGATAGTGTTGTTGTGGCATTTTTGTATAAAGCCCTAACCATGTTTATATAGCCCTCAGGAATACTAAATTTCTTGAGTATATTTAATAAAAAATCAAAATTTACTCTATCAAAAGCTTTGGTTGCATCTACTGACAGTGCATAGCTAGGGCATTTATCATCTGCTTTTAAACTAATGATTGAATCAATAGTAAGTGTGTTGTCATATATTTGTCTGTTGTTCATAAAGCCTAGTTGCTCAGAAGATATAATGTGAGGTAGAATTTGTTTGATTCTACTAGCTAGTATTGTAGAAAGAATTTTAATATCAGTATGTATGAGTGCTATCGGCCTGTAGTTATTTGGGTTTGATGCGTCAGATTTGGGTTTTGGTATAAATATAGTTTTTGAGTTATTCATATACAGGTCTTTGGTACCATCCTTTATGATGTATCTGTATACTTTCAGTAGTACAGGAGCTAACTGACTTACCTGTGAACCTATAAAACTATAAACAAAACTTCATCAAATCTTGTAGCACAATGGGACTTCTTTTTTTATTTTGGGATTCTTTATCTCTTTGTACTAGAACAGCTCATTTCTGAAGAATTAAGATCATATATCACTTGTAAATATTTAATTATTTATATCACTTGTAAGTAATTGTTTTAGATATATCTGAGAAATGCCTAGACAATACCTCTGCTATAAGGTATTCATTAACATAACAGTTCCTTTGTCCTTTAAAGTAGTACTATTTTTACTTTTTATAAAACTTCTGGTTTGTTTATAAAATGTTTTTATTAACCTTAGTTTTTATTAACGTTAGTTTTTATTTCTGCTTTTATTTGAATTAATCTGATGTATTTTGTAAATGAAAAAAAAAATTTTATTATCATATTTACTTCTGTAATCTGAAATGTTTATTTGAAATGTGTACTATGGACTTATATTTTTCTGTACTATGTATTCGTATTTTTCTGGAGCTTTTTGCCCCAGGACTCCATTGAAAATGGTCTCCTTGTGGCCCAGTGGACTATCCTGGAAAACAAACTGCAAATAAATAAATAAATAATATGCCTAGTTCAAATCTTTTCTTTATTTTCCTCATGTCTGATCTAAATTTACTATAAGATATTTATAATATATCTTACATTTATCTTATTCATGATGGTTGCTTCCTACACAGAAACCCAAAATATATCTTCTTAGCTAACTGCTCTGTTCTATTACCTGCAGGGTAAGGCATCTTTCTTCTTACAGTGAAACTCACTGGCTACAGCAACATGTTTTTGATAAAAGGATTCACTTTGGAAGTTTATTTTTCTTTTGGCATTTGCATCATCGTGTATCATATGGACATTCTACATACAGTGGCCATTAAAAAAGTAGCTACATCTATAACATTTATGGACTTAACAGGCAGACTAATTATGACCAATGATTTCCCTTTCTGACAGTACTGCCAGGTAATTCTTTAACTGTGAGTTGTCATTCACAAGTGGTTAGTGGATACACTAAGTGATAAGTCACTTGACATTGCTGCCTTACAGAGGTGAAACAAAATCAAACAATTTAGCAAAGCTAACAGATCATTTAGAATTTATGTAAATGTCTGCTTTTGGATGTCTTTAAAGAAGATAACAGAATGTTCACTATTAAACCATTTAATTAAATCCCTCATTACAGTTTTGCTCCTGATTGGCAATAGAAAGAAGGGCAACAGAAACTTTTTGTATGCTTCCTAGACTATACTGTCGGGAAACAGGGTATAAAGAAAGTATCAGTATCCTTGCTGTAAACTAAAACGTACATAAGAATGGTAGCATGCTATCAGTCTGTTATCAGCTGTAGCAATTATGCAAGCAGAAATGCCTGACAGGGTGTGTGTTAATGTGTAATTAATGCCCGCTCAGGGGTGTTATGAGACCTGAATGTCTGACAGGGTGTGTGTTAATGTGTAATTAATGCCTGTCCAGGGGTGTTATGAGACCTGGTGCTGCAGGCGGATAGTCTCTACTCCCCTGGAAGGGCAATAATTACACATTAACACACACCTTGTAGGGCATTATTCTGCTTTGAGAATGGGCTCACTGTAAAATTGTTGTTCTGATTGCTTATTTTTTTTTTTAAGTACTATATTATTTTTTTACATATTCTTAATGTAAAATAGTTCCTCCGCTTAATGTTTTAAACCTGCTGTAGTATATGCCAATGGTGTTGGAGGAATCATTTTACATGAAAAGTACATACAATTAATAATATAGTGCTTAAAAAAAAAGAAAGTAAAACAACAATTTTACATAGAGCCCATTGTCTGTCTCTGTCATACACACATACAGTTTCTTCTGCATTCACACACACACACACACACACACACACACACACACACACACACACACACACACACACACACTCACACACACACAGTCTCCTCTGCATTTATGCACACATTCACTCACACAAGATCGCTCTCACTCTCGCTTTCAATCTCTTACACACACAATCACCTCTGCATTCATACACGCATTGACTGACACATGATCACTCTCACTTTCTCTCCAACTCACACACACACAACACAGACACACACACACACACACACACACACACACACACACACACACACACACACACAGTCTCCTCTGCATTTATGCACACATTCACTCACACAAGATCGGTCTCACTCTCGCTTTCAATCTCTTACACACACAATCACCTCTGCATTCATACACGCATTGAGTGACACATGATCACTCTCACTTTCTCTCCAACTCACAACACGGACACACACACACAGACACACACACACACACACACACACACACACACACACACACACACACACACACACACACACACACACACAGTCTACTCTGCATTTATGCACACATTCACTCACACAAGATCGGTCTCACTCTCGCTTTCAATCTCTTACACACACAATCACCTCTGCATTCATACACGCATTGAGTGACACATGATCACTCTCACTTTCTCTCCAACTCACACACACACAACACAGACACACACACACACACACACACACACACACACACACACACACACACACACAGTCTCTGTCTCTCTTTTTTTTTACATTTTCTGCTCGCTAAACATCAGAACCACTGCATAAAATAATGGTGGCCATTTTTTTCCCAATCTGAGCTGCACGGCAGCTTGATATGCTGCCGTGAAGAGGCAGACTAGTTTTTCACCAGGCATTACTTGTACATTAATACCCTGCTGGAGAACGATCATTCTCCAATCAGTGTATTGATGTACAGGTTGCCTATTTTCAAAAAAAATATATATATAGGATCATGATTGGGTCTGCAATTTTAATCAACTGATAGTGCATGTTACACCTTGAGTACAGTCTGAAACCAGGAAATGAATAAACTTGTTAAGCATGTCCCTTTTGCAAGACCTGGTCTTAACAGTACATAGGGGTGCTTAACAAAGCTTTTTGTTAAGCAGTCCTATGTAATGCTAAGATATAGGGCCATTTTCTGTAAATCTTGTGAAATCCAGTGCTTTGCATCGATATCAACGTGAAACTTACAGATAACATAGTAATATGCTAATATATGACAAGAAACTCAGAATACCTTAGCTCACAATGGGTATTGCAGTTCCAATGGAGCACTATAGAAGTGCTGAAGTAATCCGTAATTACAAGAAATAGTTGTCCAATAATGCTGTACATTACCAAACAAGCGGAAAGATGATCACAATTCAAGAATTCTAATAGTTGGTCAGAAATATTACAAAATCTGTCCATAAGGTTATGGGCAACTGTGGAATATAACTGACTCCGTTGTGATAACAAAAAAAAAAAAAAAAAAAGAAAAAAAACACACATTGAAAATGCCAAGTATCCCAAAGTAAGCCGCATGGCACTCATAACATAAATTTGTAGGAGTACACACAGAAATGTCTTCAGACAACCACAGATATTTCCATATGTCATCCAGTAACTTACATCTATACTTCCAAGCTGCAAGGCTATTTGTAATACGTATATCTTCACATCACTCATTACAATAATGTGATGTCTACATTATACATGTACATTAAAAAAACATTGGCTTGGACTTACAGGTTCCAATGGAATCCATAAATTCCTAATATAAAAAACATTAAAAGTGAAGGGTAAACATGGCCACATCGCCATAACTAACAGTTGCTAATAATGGGTTTACAACTTGTATAGGGAACACAAGTAATGCACACACCCAAGGAAAGTGGAAGACAGAAAAGAAGATGTGGGGTGTGGGTGAACAAGAGGTACAGACAAGAAGGGTGTTCGAACAATAAAATCTGAGAGAAAGTCAGAGGGGCATAAGCAATTTCTTTTGGTGAGAATAGGCCCCGTTGTTTCTGTATTTTTAAAAAAATGGAAGTAAAGGTAAGGGATAGAGGAGGTGAAGGTAATCACAGTAGGTATACCCATAGAACAAATAGCACAACACAAGAAAGACAAAGGTTGGAAAAAAACAGTAAGGACTGGTAAGTTACACTGAGAGCACACTGCACAACACGGGCAATGGAAAGTTGTCAGACAGGGTGGGGATGCATACTAGCCATGGTGAAATGTAGCCAAACAAATCTACCTATGCACTATCACATTGCCACATGTCGCAAACTGTGTGGCAGTCATACCTGGATGTGCATGACCAATGGTAAATGTGTGCTGTAAGGTAATAAACAAGGATCAGAGTACACATTGGGTAAATAAATGCATATCCTAATAGTCTTTCAGCAGTGCAGGCATAAGCCAAGCAGCATCACAGGATAGCAAATGCAGGTCTCTTTATGGTAGATAACTCCAGAGAACAGAACCAAACCTGTGACCATGCATGGGAAAGGCAAACAACCAAGCACAGTACCAAAGTACTGCAGAATAACAGCAAAGGCTGCTACATAAGCAAGTAAGTTAACACAATCAAAACAAATGTGTAATGGAATGTGTATATGTTACACAAGTATATAATCTCAAAGGTGACGCACAGGTGTTACATGTATGTATGTGTGTCAGTGGCATAAATGGAATGTAGATGAAATCAAGGTCAATACGCATACATACCCCAATGACATGCAATAAATAATATCTTAAAACATTTAACAGTACATAATAATGAATATGTCAGGTTGTGTACATGCATGTGAAAGAAACTACACTGTGTAACAGACAAGTATAATGAGAACAAGGATATATTGCAAGCACATGTCCTACACATGTTCACTATGTCAGATTAATTAATGGTAATAGCAGTAGTTTCAACAAAGGCAAACATACCTGCAAAAAATAGTAGGGAAATATTAAGGTGGGGGAGGTGGACAACCTGGGACCACATCAGTGTAAAGCAGGACATTGTAAGTTGCACAATGCAAATGCACATGTAAAGCACACAGTGTGCTGTAGAAGCCACACAGACATACATTTAAACAAACAGAAAATGTATGTCAAATGGCCAGATGGATTTCTGATGTCCACAAAACCGGACATATATAAAACACACATACACAGCAATGTGCAATCATGTCAATCAAAATGCATAGGTAAACAAGCTAAAAATTGCAATCATATACACATATATCGTTATGCAAATGTCAAATAAAGAAACACAGATGTATGTCAACCACCCTAATCATTATGGAGGCGAGGACTCTCCTGTGAGCATCATTACAGCACATCAGCGGTAAACCACTGAATGCCTACTTGTGAAAGATACGTTTCTGTATCAGCATGCACATGGACAACACTATGGGACTCTGGCTAACAAGGTTCACAGATGACTGCAAACTGGGAGCCATTATTGAATCCCCAAATGATGTGGATACTCTACAAAAGGGCCTTACAGAAACAGATGCTTGGTGCCAGAGCCATGAGCTCAAGCTCAATGCTAAGAAATGTATAGTTACCCCCTTTGGGAAAAAAAACATGTACCCATGAATTACTACATAGGTGGCAGTACACTAAACACTGAAAGTGTGATAAGAGACTTAGGGACACAGGTGGACAGTAGTCTCACCTTTGATAACCACATTGCCACAACAGTCAGGAAATCCTTCTATGTGGCACACCTCATCACTAAGGGCTTTTCATCCAGAAAAAAGGAGGTCATTGTCTCACTGTACTCAATCCTCATTAGACCCATTATAGAACACAATGCCCTGTTTGGTGTGTACCTCTCAAGACATCTGCAACAACTGGAAAGGCCGCAGAAATACCTCACTAAAAAAATCACAGGCCTAAAGCAGAGACCCTACACTGACCGCCTTAAAAAACTCCAGCTATACTATGTGGCATATCATCTACTCAGAGGCGATCTCTGCTTAACATACAAGGCCATGTCAAACCCAAAGCTGTTGGATATGCTACACTTAAAAAAATTCCAATCCCTCAGAGCCACATGCTCCAGGGATCTAAACCTTGTCATCACAATAAACAAAACATGCTAGAGGGATAGGTTCCTGATCCAAAGACTCCCCAGACTCTGGAATAGACTGCCCATACATGTCAAGCAGAACGCCCCTTTGGCCCTCTTCAGAAGGAACTTTGACAATTGGATGGGAGAAAGGAAATTCACCCCAGGGATCACATCAGTCACCCTGTTAGACAGGGGGTCCAGGGAAGTAAATATTGTGGGAAGAAATATCCAGGGAATTGTTATGGCTAGGCTTGTATAGGCACTAGGGCCGATAGCCTAGTACCAACCTATGAACCTATGTGGAATGACATGTCTATATCTTGCACATACCTTATATGGTAGAACAGAAATCCAAGGCATATGATGTATGTTGTCTGTCAGTCATCCCATTAAGACACATATTTACAGGCTGCCTGTCACAGCACTATCAATAGGTTAACTGCCACAGTGCATGGACAGTTGAATGTGTCTGTGGACAGTGTAATCTGTTAATATGTGTCATGCACACATTGAAACCAAAGTAAATGTCACATGATAATAACACATTATCATGACAGATAAATGGTAGGCATGCACAAGAATGCAAATACAGAGTAATCAATTAAATGGCAATTACCATGTTGTCAGCATAACACAAGTAGAGCATACAGATAATACATACTGACCAGAGGGACCAGAATGATAATGATCAGACTCCCAGATGATCTCACTGTTATCCTGAATGAATCCTGTATAGCCCATGCTGTCTTATCAAAGAAGGTCCCCGTCATGTCGTTTATCTGTGTGCAGAACACATTGGTCATAATTTCCTGGATCTCTTCCTAAAAAATCATCTCTATCCCGGTCATGTCATTGTCTCCTCCAGGGTACAGGTTGGATGTCTTGGGCTGGTCCAGGTGCCTTGGCATCATAGCCATCATTGTCTCTACCTTCTTCGGACGAATCTGGCAGTGGCTTTGCATATGCACATCATCATCCTCAAGTACCATTCTCATTAAAGATTATTTGCAAAACACAACAGAAAAGAAAAAAAAATATCTATTACACAGAACAGTCACATGAAAATCAAAGCAGAACACAATATCATTATGATGACAATTTACAGAGGTACTGAGATACACCCATTATGGACAGAGTTGCCTACGGCCCTAAATGTCGTACTCCTAAAAAGGACAACACTATTCTTTCCTGAACAATTCTATGCTTAGACACACACACACACACACACACACACACACACACACACACACACACACACACACACACACACACACACACACACACACACACACACACACACACACACGCACACGTCATTAGCTTTGCAAAAATGTGTGAATGTCCAAAAAACATATTTTACTGTCTACATTCAATGATTTATAAGAGCAGTCAGTACATATCATTGTAAAAATGAGGAAAAATGCATTAGGCAATATTGTGAACATTAGACAGACCTCATAACAAACTCCTGAGACAGGCAGCTTGATATTTGGCTGAATAAACATCAATATAATGAGTACAGCACTAAAAATGATGTGATATGTATAATCAACATGACTTTATAGATATTAGATTCTAATATTTCTGTTAATAGCAATATTGTATGTGTACAACTATATGCATTATTTTTAAAAAGAATCAGGAATCAGTAGCCTGAAAAAAACAAACATTGAGAATATGCTTGCTGATAATGAACTGCTGCTATCAAATGAATACTTGCTCAAGTGTCAGTCAACCTAGGCTATAGTAGTGTTTTCATAAAAACAACCAAGGGTCTGGAGACAGAAACAATGAGTGTACTGACAGTGAACTGCCACATTCAGTCGGGTACCTGCTCAAAGCATCAGTCAACGTAGGCTATAACACTGTTTTTAGAAAAACAACCAAGGGTTTTGAGACAAAAGCTATACCAATGCTGACCTGCAGAATGTGCTGATTAAGAACTGCTGTTGTCCAATAGGTACCTGCTCAAATTTCAGTCAATCTATGCTGTAACAGTGTTATTACAAACACACCTGTAGGAGACAGACACAATACCGATGGTGAACTGACAACAATACCACACAGTCTGCAAACAGCAGTGCTAACACTTGACAAAGCAGACACTGTATGTCTAGGCAGGTTATGCACAATAGATCAGTTATCATAAAACACAGCTAAACATACAAGTGTGCCAAACCATGCATCATAAACAATGGTCACAGCACTTATACTTGTATGTAAATCATTCACCATAAAACCTCAGTGACAGTTGTAGATGCATTCGTAAAAAAATGTGTTCTGACAAAATGTATCAAAAATATAGACCTATATCAACACTGTATGATTTTATATACTGTTGTAATGATAGCTACTGTTTGCTGATTTCACTTACCGTACTGATGCATGATTGATATTTCTGCATTCTAATCAGTACACAGTGAAATATGCATTTAAGTTCATAATATATGTAAAATAATCAACATTCCTTTCTTCCTCCACTGCTCTTCTAGCCCGCGCATCTGCTTGATGCACATCGCTCTGTTTGACTGCGGTCATCATCTGAAATAAAATATATTTAAACTTATTCCTCAAATGACAGTGATATAAAATTCTCAACACAATCTGTAGGCTGTTTTTCTGAAAAACATTTGGTAAGCACAATTCTCAGATGACATTTTTAATTAAGGTGTTTACATCTTTGAGCACAGATTGGAGAACATGAGAATCAAACCTGTAACTGCAGTCTGCATCAAAATTCTTACATTGAGAGCTACCTCCCTACCTAACACATCTTAACTTTACAAAATGCATGTTTTTCAGGCAGAGAAAAGAGTTAATATTATGACATTATATTGTTGGGGTTTGTCTACTAATACTTATCTTTGCTTAGGATTGCAAAGTATGAACATGTGCTGTTCATGTAGCTAAACTGTTTGAAAATTGCATTCATGTCAGCACTGTGTTCAGACAAATTAACAGTAATGGAGAGCATCCATTCCTCAGACAGTGTGACAGTGTCATGTAACATACAGCTAATGTGGAGAGAACCATACCTGTAACTGTACATTATAGACACAGACAGATTTGTGTGAGGACCATTATTCCTTGTAAAATTGCACATCACTACTTAAATACATACATTTTCCCCTGGTCTTCATTTCAGCTGTTAGTGTGGCCATCACAGTCCCTCAATATTAGAGGTTGATTTTGTTCTACTATTGCCTTCAGTGTTTCATGACAAAACAGACCTTAATAACATTTCAAAAAGTATACAATAGTAACCTAAAAATGCTCAGACATGTAACAGGATTTATGAAGATGTACTGGCCCTGATGTTAAATAGTTGATGCTAGCAGAATGCTATGGATTATGGAAATATCAGTAGGAATTCAACAATAACAAGAGTTATTTGCAGCAATGCTCAAAGTATATGTTAATATTAATAAGTGTAAGATTTTATGTAAATGAATGCTATGGGTATATGAAATCAACATTACAGTTTAAGATATAGGTGTTCCCCTTTCAAGACTTGAACACACATCATTTAGACATGCTGTCCTGTTTTCTTACAACCTGAGCTAACACTCAGGAGATGCTGTTTATAAACAAACAGGTGCTGCTCTTCAAATAGTGTTGCTCAGCTAATGTTATCAGGCCATTATGGATTTCGTAGAAAGACTAGAACATTTATTACTGCACACAACATAAACCTTAATATAAAGTATTGCAATATGTTTTTTTTTTTAAATTATATTGGTGAAGTTAACAGGTTCCCCTATGTGGTTTGGAACCCACAACACACCAAGATTCAAACATGCTGCCCAGTTGCTTTACTGGCTGAGCTAACATTCAACAAGTAAATGAGTCAAAGCAAACCAGACCAAGAAAAGTAATATTCAGGCAAGGAAGAGAACCCAGGAAGATCGAATAATACGATACTTTAATGACAGTAAAAACAAGCGCTTTCGCTCGGCTAAATACCGAGCTTTCTCAAGTTGAAATTAAACTGCTAATAGCAGCGTTAAATAGTCCCTTCAAGATCACTTGATTAGTTAATTTGGTGCAATTATTAAAAAATCTAGTTAAAAAATAAACTAAAAACAACTAAGACATTATAGCCGTGTTTCTAAAGATAATGAGTGTTATCTAGTTAAAAACTCATTAAAGCAAAAACATGTAAAACATTGATATTGTGCAAAAATGACCAATATATTAAATGTAAAATAATATAGTACCATAATAACTCATTAAGCAAGATAATAAATAAATAAATAACCATGTAACAATTGAATATTCCGGTGGAAAAATAGTGAAAAATCAGTAATAAATAAAAAAAAAATTCAATAACATAATTAATAATGTTAAACACTAGATAAACAAAACTCTCATAAACGTGCCATTCTGTTCTTAAGAACACTACTAATATTAATGCTCTCATTCAGACCAGGAGGTCTACTTGCATCTAGTTTAAGTTGCCAGAGAAGTTCTCTGTATTCTAAAGTAGTCTCCCAGTCCCCACCTCTAGCATCAGGTGACACTTGTTCTAAAACCAGAAACCTAAGCTCCAAGTTGGGACATGTAAGAGAGTGTTTAAAGAAAGCATTTGACTCTTTCTGCTTGAGTAAATCATAAAAATGTTCTTGGATTCTTTTCCTAAGGGGTCTCTCGGTTTTGCCTACATAGAAACCAGTACAAGTAATGCAAAACCCCAGGTAAACAACCCCTTTACTTCCACAGTTTGTATAACCATTAGAATTGAAAAGAAAATTCCTTGAGGGAATGTACAAACTTGAAGTATTAAAAATAGCATTACATTGTTTACAAGCTCCACATTTGAAGGTGCCTGTTCTAGAAGCCTGTCTATTCGTACGGGAAATATATTTTCCTTCAAATATTTCTTTAAGATTGGTGTCTCTCTTTCTAATGAACTTAGGACATATTGATATTACATTCTTCAGTTCATCATGAAGTGTAAGGACTGGTCAGTGTTTCTGTACCACTTCTTCTATATCCGAAGAATTAAGGCAATATGTGTAAATGAAGTTACCATAAATTTCGTCAGGTGCCTTATTTTCAATTGTCTGGTTAAAGAGTGATCCTTTACCCAGAAGTGGGGGGTAGCTGGTTTCCCTGCTATCAATAACCTTTTGCGCCAGAGTGGTAATAAGTGAGGGAGGGTAACCTCTTTCTAAAAACAAAGACTTTAGAAAGTTGATCTCTTCTAAGAAATCAACAAGAGTACTGGACATCCTGGAGGCTCTAATAAACTGTCCTTTAACAATGCCTTTTTTCTGATAGAAAGGGTGCCCACTCTGAAAATGTAGATATGAATTGGAAAAGGTGGGTTTCCTGTATAATTTGGATTGGAATGAATGGTTGTGTTGCTCTTTGTACAAGGTGACATCAAGATAGTGGAGTTCTTGGTCACTAATGGTGTAAGTGAAAGTCATAAAGTGTGTAGTAGAGTTAAGATAGTTAAAAAAGTCCAAAAATTGGTCGTGGGTGCCTCCCCATAAAATACAGATATCATCTAGGTATATTTTATAGTGTATTAAATACTGAACCCAGGTGGTGGAAAAAATAAACCTTTGTTCCCATCGGTGTAAAACTGTATTAGCATACAAAGATGCACAGGGGGCACCCGTAGCTACTCCTTTTTTCTGTTTGTATAGTTCACCATTGAAAAATATAAAATTGTTCTCTAGAACTATTTCCATGAACTTGACCAACAAGCTGGTTACACTATTGCTCAAGGGTGTTTCAGTAATTAATACTTCATTGAACCATTCCAAACCAATAGAATGTGGGATACTGGGGAATAAATCTACTATATCAATAGTGATTAAAAGTAGTTCTGTTTGGTACAGTGAAGGTTCAACACCTTTAAGAAAATCCCATGAATCTTTACATACATGTTTTAAAGATGTACTTAGTTGTTTCATTGCATAGTCAATAAATTTCCCCAGAGGTTCAGTAATACCACCTGCTCCAGAAACTATAGGTCGAAACTTCAGTGGGTCTAACCCTTTATGTATTTTAGGAATTCCAAAAATGACCGGAATTTTGGGCTTATTAACATGCACGTAGTTGAATAATTTTTCATTAATAGCCCCTTGCAACAGGTGGTCATTTAGTCTGAAATTTATTTTGGAATAAGCAAGATTAACCTTGTTCCTGGAGACTCTCTCATATTGATTAGAGTCTTGTAGCATATTATAAATGTAAGCATCATAATCAGATTTATACATCAGGACCACTCCACCCCCCTTGTCAGGTTTCATAACTCTAATATCTTCTATTTTAAGCTGTTTGATAAGTCTAGCACCCTGTTGGTCTAAGTTGGTGGGAAGTACATTAGTTCCCTGGAGTTGTGAAATTCTAAGGTCCCTTTCAACAAGCTCTTCAAAGACCTTAATTGAAGGGTGTGTAGGGGGGTTAAAAGTGCTGGCTCTAGAGAGCCCATTGTTAATATAAGGCTGCCCTTTGAAATAGAGTGTAAGATTTAAACTCCTAACAAAAAGTTTTAAATCAATCAGGGCCTTAGCAATATTTAGGGGACGTAGGGGTACAAACTGAAAACCTCGTGTAAATAGATTGAAGGCATCTTGCTTAACCTCCATATCAGTATAATTATAAACAGCAAAATTATCTTTCTTGGTTGTAGTAAAAATGCTTCCTAATTGAATATGGAGGTTGTGTTCAGTCTGAATGAGAGCATTAATATTAGTAGTGTTCTTAAGAACAGAATGGCACGTTTATGAGAGTTTTGTTTATCTAGTGTTTAACATTATTAATTATGTTAGTGATTTTTTTTTTATTTATTACTGATTTTTCACTATTTTTCCACCGGAATATTCAATTGTCACATGGTTATTTATTTATTATCTTGCTTAATGAGTTATTATGGTACTATATTATTTTACATTTAATATATTGGTCATTTTTGCACAATATCAATGTTTTACATGTTTTTACATGTTTTTGCTTTAATGAGTTTTTAACTAGATAACACTCATTATCTTTAGAAACACGGCTATAATGTCTTAGTTGTTTTTAGTTTATTTTTTAACTACATTTTTTAATAATTGCACCAAATTAACTAATCATGTGATCTTGAAGGGACTATTTAATGCTGCTATTAGCAGTTTAATTTCAACTTGAGAAAGCTCGGTATTTAGACGAGCGAAAGCGCTTGTTTTTACTGTCATTAAAGTATCGTATTATTCGATCTTCCTGGGTTCTCTTCCTTGCCTGAATATTACTAACATTCAACAAGGCTTTTTGGAGAAAACAGGTACTGCAGGTGTTTATTAGAAATCCTGTGTTAAAAGAATATGGAAATTGCATACAATTGTAACACCTCTTGTAGTGAAGACGTAACAGCTGTCAACACATAACTATAAACATATGTTTAAGCAATGGCAATTTATGTGGATGTGCATGAACCTGATTCCAAAAACTTGAATTTGAATTAACCTCATTAATTATTTATGGCACACATGGTATTTAAAGCTGGGTGCATACAAGTTGCACTTTGATTCTGTGAGTCAGAGTAAGAGGTACGTTGGCAACTGGTGGAATTTCTGTAGTGGTAATTAATAAATATATTAAAGATAATCATTTCAAAAGGTACATGTTTAAAGACATATTTAATCAAAATGGTAAGTTTGACGGACGTTGTCATAAGTTCTTGGATTCATGTTGTCTGGAAAATATGGTGTGCCTCTAAATATTTTGGTTCAGTCCCATGTGCAGTTGCATAGACAGACTTCCACTGCAAATGATGACAGTATGGATAATCTGCAATTCTTACTGGTAATTCCTTGCAGTCTGTGGTCCAATTACAGAAACCTATGGATTACAACAATATTCATATCTATTATGTGATGTTGATATTGCAGATATTTCTTAAATCATATTTCCTAGTGTTAAAACATGTACTGTTGCTGTTATGGATATTTCTTCAATGATGCTTCTTAACAAATGTGCTATCACTGCTGTCTCAAGATACTATGGATCTCTACTGCCTACGGATTCTGAGGTATTCCAGTGCTATCTGTAAGTTGTTCAGTTGTTAGTCGGTGTATTTTAACATAAAATGCAAGCAAACTCTGGTAGCTTGATGCTGTTGTCTTTTGACTTCCTTCAACATATATGTAGTGTTAGGGGTTCTAATCTCATGCAACATATATGTAGTATCAGAGGTTCTAATCCCAGTCATGAACTGTGCAACACTTTTGGTCAGAACGGATATTGTTGAGAGGGGGATCCTTAGTTTGCATCCTAGCTGTGTTCCTGTACTTACCCAGTAGCAATCCCTTAGGTATTTCACCTTGCTGGAATGTAGCCATGCATCCACTTTCACTCCAAATGGCAGGATCATGGGCACTTCCAGGGTGTTGTCATGAAGTTTATTATGCTGCCATCGGCTGCTCACAGAACCTAGTAGCTGATGGATGACCAGCCCTTTCTGTTTATGTACTGCTCTGTTTCAAGAGGTACTGGTGTCTTGATAGGTATGTGTGTGCAATCTATTGCACTTAGTGCATAGGGGAAGTTTGCTATGTTGTAGAACTGGTGCATCATATTTTTCAGATCTGTAGGAGTGGATGGGAAGTGGATGTAGTCATCTACCTTGCTTCACATTGTTTCCAAGTATTTTGCCAGGATATGATTGGCATCCCTCATCTGGCACTGGAATGTCTCAGATCCAACTACACCCAAGCTGAGACACACTTTGGTTTCAAGGGGGATGGGGTTTCCTCATAAGGTCTGCATAGACATGTGTGGGGCACACATGTTACAAACAGCAAACACCATTGGTCTATCTAAACAATCTCTATCAACTATTTGTTGATCTGACACATATCCTTATTTATGCCATGCATCACTGCTGCTTGTTGTAGTATATTAACAGCAGGTTGCATTTTTACAGTTGTTTTTATTTTTTTACTACAGATTTCAGCATATTCTACAGTATTCGCTTGAATTCCTTGGGGTGTGCAAACTATGCGCTGAGGATTTAAAAAAAGTGGAGTCTGCTTGGCTGTTTGTCACATTTTATTTGCATTGTGTGTGCACAATGTGTTTTGGAATCACACTAGTGTGCGTAGAATCCCTAATTATCCTACACTGAACACTTAAGTACTTGATCTGCCTTCAGTGTGGCTTGTGGAGTTGCGTCTGCAGCAGTTGTGCTGAACTCTTCCTTCAGTGTGCTGCACTATCCACAAATAGATTCTACAAGCTATATGGAATTCAGTCCATAGTCTTGCACGAGGGCCTAATAGTGGCAGGCCAGTTAAGAACAGTGGCAGAAGGTAAAATAAAGTGTCAAACAGTTTTCAGTGTTCTACAAAATGGCAGTTTGTTTCTGCCTTCTGTATATTTGACAGCACTATAGTGTCTTGCCAGCTTTCAAAGGCTTTGTGCTCCTATATTTTTTTCTTTCTTTTCTTTCTTTTTTTTCCACCTGATACTGGTAGTACATGGAGCAATGAATGCTCCATATTCTACAAAGAATTATTATCAAGTCTCACTGATCATAGCCACTATTATGTGCTTATGACAATGATGCCAAGACTCGGCTTCATTTAAAAACACTGAAAGGTAGTTAATACTTCTTTGTTAAGCAGTTTTCGGAACGTTGTCTTTCCCCATATATTTTCCTTAAGTTTCTAAACAGTCTGTAATAATTCAAATTCAGAACTGAACAATCATCAGAAGTACTTTACTTTGTAGTTCATCATATCTGAAATTACAGTATAGTAATTGATTTGACAGCATGAATCTGGAGATGGTGCATGGCAGAATAATAGAAAAAATACATACTGAAAAAAATGGAGCAATATGCACCAAGACTAAAACAGAAGTTATAAGTTGTGTTATGTATGAAAACTGTGGGTTTATTACACACAACACAGCTGGACAGCACAAGAGCATTTCCATTAAATCTGCACTGCGTTGTATAAATCCGAATATTACTTGAATCTGTATATATTAAATTCATTTACTTGTATAACTGCCCAAATGTACATTTATTCATAATTTTTGGGCAGGTTTATTTTTGGAGTTCTTTTAAACATTCTCAGCATTATTATAAAATCAGACTTGAAACTATTTGTGAAATGATTTCTAATAATGTATTCAAGACAGGTGTTATAATTAGTCCATCGAATGCCAAGATAATTTTCATGACTGAGAGGTGAAATTCAAGTGTGTATAAAGAGAAAACCTGTAACAGCAGTGGAAGACATCTAAGCAAAGCTTGAAAAGTTATCCTTTGGGCCAGCAAACTGAAAGGCATAGCTATAGACAGTTGTTGACTATTTTGTTAATTTAGTTTAACTTGTTTGGTAAATGTCTGCTTGAACTATCATGCAGAGACAGAACCCTACAATAATTGCATGAGTATGAACTTTATGTCTGCTTACTTCATTTCTAATTAATAATGAGAGTTTTGATTTATGCCTTGCATTTGTAAAAGTTAAGTGGTTGCAACACATGGGTCTATATTACGTCCGTGAAAACCCCTTTCATCGAATGACTGTTTGCTGAACGACAACCAATGAAATCTAACTCCCTTGAACAGCCATTCCAGCAAATTTTTTCTAGGGGAAAAATGCTTGGCCAACCTAAAACCACATAAAATTTAAAACCCTTCAAAGTGGGGGCTTCCCCCATACCCCCCAATGTGGGGGGCTGTGCCAGTGGCGGCTGGTGACTTCAAATCAAAGGGGGACTGCAGGAGACAGCTGAATGGGTGGGGTCAATGGGAAGGGGTGCAGCCAACTAGAAAGGGGAGGAGCTATGCTCAAAACCACAAAAAAGAACTAAATACACTGCCCTGGGTGCCAAACCGTCATTATGAGAGTCCAATAAAGACAAAATGAAGTGTAGAAGAATACAAATATTTCAATGCATTGGCTGCATGACAGCTTACTTAATATCTAGATGGAAACAAAAAGGTTGTGAGGCATGAAAAAATAAATTACTTTTTAAATACATTAATGGAATGCCAGTCAAAATCAAGTATAAGAAAAACAAGCAGCACTCAACTCAAACCACTTCTTGTACTGCAGTGCAGTTCTAATTATAATTTATATTCAGCTTTATTAAAGTACCAAGTAACATGCTGAAAGTAGAAATCTCTGATGCCCCCACTTGTAAAAATGTTTCTTATCCAAAAAAGACCTGCTGCCTGACAACTATCTACTTGTTTCATGGGGAAAACATGATAAAAAAAACAATGAAAAGCAAACAAGAAATAAGCTCAAGATACATTGCTTAAAAGGATTACTGTACAGGTTATGGACCACATGATTGGCATTCTGTTTAGTTTACAGGTAAAGCCTGCAGAGATGACTGGAAGTCTCCAAGTGTAATGCGTTTCTTAAAATAATGTAATCCTGTCCTTTATTACAAATACTGTCATATGCATTTCAATACCCAAGGCTTATACATTATCTAGTTAAGTATTATCTACATGGCAACAACAGAAAGGCTTTCAATGTTGGCAATTCTTTAACAGTATGCTTATTAAAGCTTACTTGCATCTTACGATCTCTGCCAAGCTTACCTGAAGGTCATTAAAGTATTGCTACTTAAACACAGAGAAACAGGCACTTTGAATAATAAGCATAAGTCAACAGTACAAAAAATATGACAGAAACCAGACCATTCTGCAAAAATCAAGGACAGATGAAAAGCCACTCTGGTACTTGTGTCTACCTTGGATGGGGGGATACTCTGCACATTTACACTGCATAACTACTCCTTGCCTTGCTTCGACACATCCAGAGTCACTACATGGGGGAGTGGGGTGCAACAAGTATGTCACAATTTGAAATGTCTCTGATTGACTGTGATGACCCTGACACATTTGTCATACCTCTCAACCTCAGAGCAAGAAATCTGGACAAAGCCATACATAGAAGTGGGACAAAGGCCCAAAAATAAGGAAAATTTTTAAATATTGCTCTTATAAACTTAGAAAGATAATATAATAGGTCTTGCATTAGTATGAATTTTCTGAATGGTATGAAATCTGAATCTCAAATGTCTGTCATTATTTTCTAACTTCAGTCTTTAATGATTTGTCACTAATTTGCCAAAAAACATAATTTTATGATAAATGGACCAAAAATGTGATGTAAAAATATAAAATAGCCACACAATACAGCTGGGAACCTGTCAAAGAAGGGACACTTTAATATTAGTACTGCTAACTTGAGCAGCTGACAAAATAAAAGAATCTACATGCATTTCTGAAATAAAAGTAATCTATAACTCTGATTATTACAGTTATATTTCTTTATTGTAAACCCTCCATGTTTTCTTCCAAAATTGCTATTTTGCGGAGGGGTTATTAGGGGGAAGATCAACATTTTGAGCCAAAATCAGGGACAGTTGAGAGGTTTGGATATGCCTAATTCTATAAAGCAATTTATTTGCATGTACCTCTCAACCTGTTAATGCAATAAATCTGGACAAGGCCAAATATATTGGGGGAACATATAAACAGTACTAAAAATTGCTCTTGTATAAACTGAGACAGTTGATAGAACAACAGGTCTTACTTTAGCATGCATTTTTCTGAAGGTTATGAAGTCTGAAACTCAGTGTGTCATTATTTAGTGACTTAATTCCTAAATGATTTGCCAGAAAACCACAAATTTTATGAGGAATAAACCAAAAATAAGAAGCAAAAATCTATTCATTCTTTGAAAATCTGGACAGTTGGGAGGTATAGTTCAGCTGGGGCTGTCTTTAAGTTTGCCGCCCTTCCCCCTCACAAAATCATGGTCGAATGGAGCCTCCCCCTGCAGCCATTCCAATGATCCATTACTTGGCTATTTCACGCCATTTACCATAAACACTAATGTGCATACTAATTTACTTCTATGATGATTTAGACTTCATTTGAAAGTTTTATTTTGCATTTTACAGCACAGACACTAAGACATCTGCTAAACAAACTTAGCATTAAAACTTCTCTGCCCTTGAAACTCACATTCATTGAAACATCATTGAAACCCACATTCAAAGAAAATACATTTTACCAGTGGCAGATAAAGATTAATTCTGGGCTGTTTTCAAATAATAGGCCCCTTGCATATGAAACATACATGTGCTCTTTGATACACCTTCCTATTGTTTTGAACATTTTTCCAGTAAAAAATAAAACAAAACGCATGCACCAATAATGACAAAACTGCCCAATTCAGAACATATTTCCAGTAAACAATGAAACAAAATGCATGCACCCATAATGACAAAACTGCCCAGTTCAGAACATTTCCATCATAAAAGTCTATCAGACTTCTACAGTCCATCATTATCAGTAAATATGCACAATTCTACAGTCCACCATTATCAGTAAATATGTACAATTCTACAGTCCACCATTATCAGTAAATATGCACAATTCTACAGCCCACCATTATCAGTAAATAAGCACAATCTCTGAAGAAGTATGATAAGCTAGTAATATTGCAATAGGAAATGGATGGCAAACTGATAACAGGCTCATAGTTAGTATCTTAACTTTTTCAGTACGGCAGCATCCACCCCTTAGTGGGAGTAGAACCAACAACCTTCTGCATCAAATGCAAGTACACAACCTGTTGTGCTATTAACAATGCAAGCTGACTTAGCATAAACAGCACTAAACTTCAGCTCCTTCTAAAATCTACTCAATACTCAACTGCATCTCAACTTCGCAGCACAAGAAATCTGGAAAAAGCCAAATTTATTGGGGGGGGGATCAAAAGCCCAAAAACCAGAGACACATTAAACATTGCTTGTATAATCTTGGAAAGTTGCTAGAATAAAATGCTGTGTTACCACCATACATTTTACTGCCAAGGTCCCTGTGCAAAAGAATCAGAGCAACATACCACTATGCCAAATCAGCTGCTTTGTGAAAGAAAAATGCTGTGTTACCACCATACATTTTACTGCCAAGGTCCCTGTGCAAAACAGTCAGAGCAACATACCACTACGCCATATCAGCTGCTTTGTGAAAGACAGGAAGACTGAAACTTAAATGGCTATCATTTAATGAATTCAGTTCTTACCATAGCTGTCAACCTCTTAGCACAAAACACCTGGACAAACCCAGTAATGAGGGAATACAGCCCTCAAACACATTCAGTGAATTCAGTTCTTGCCATAGCTGTCAACCTTAGCACAAAAAACCTGGACAAAGCCAATAATGGGGTAATACAGTCCCAAAAATAAGGACAAATTTCAAATATTCATCTTATAAACTTAGAAAATTGCTAGAATAAAAGGTTGTGTTACTATGTATTTTCTGAAGAATATGAAGTCTGAAATTCAAATGCCTGTCAAGTTTACTTCTGACGGAACAAAAACAATTTTCAGCAGAGGCCCAGGGAAAAATACTGCTGACACATGTCTTTGTAAAATGGCAGGACACCAGAGCAAATCCACACAAACACAGGGATGAGATGCAGACTCCATACAGAAGGCACCCCATCCAAGAATCAAACCAGAAAACCTATAGCTGTGAGCCATCAATGCTACCACTACACCATCAAATATGTAAGGAGTTAAACATTCAGAAACCTGAAGTCTGAAATTCAAATGCCTGTCAATTTTATTTAACATTTGTTAATCAGGACAGTCTGACTTGGAAAAAAAAAAAAAAAAAACAATTTTCAGCAGAGGCCCAGGAAGAAATAATGCAGACATGTCTTTGGAACATGGAAGGACACAAAAGCAAACCCACACCAACACAGGGAGAAGATGCAGACCCCACACAAAAGGCACCCCAACCAAGAATCAAACCTGAGAACCCGCAGCTGTGAGACAACAATGCTACCACTGCATCATCAAATATCAAGCATTGCAACATTTAGAAACCACAGATATTATGAGGAACAGATCAGATCAAATATGGGGCAAAATTCTGCAATTTCTTTACAAATGGTGGTAGGTAGGGAATTTGGGTCCTTAACACCTGCATACAAGGTATAGGGTTCAAGCCTGAGGTATTCCTTACTACACCACCATGAGTTTGTTCTAGCCACCAGTATATAGCAACTGGGGCATTTCACGCACACACACACACATATGCGTAAAGTAATATTGGTCAATTTCTAATTAGTGTTCATAACATTGTCTTGAAAAGTACAGTGCACAGTAGGCAGGGGGGTGGTGTGCAGTCCTTAAAAGCTTGGGCTCATAACTCTGAACTGCAGCCCTCTCATGTAAAGTTTCCTTGAATTTGACAGGTTTTGTCAGCTGTGCATATACACTATACCTTCTTAGGTCCATTCATCATCACATATTATTCAGTTCCATTGGGGTATATTTAAAATCTGCGCCATCAAATATAAATTAGCAGCAGTGACATTAGCTCCTGCCTGTCATAGTACTTTTGAACAAATGGTTTCACACAATTAGTCTTTGGTCTGTTAGATTTCATGAAAACAGCATGTATTAGAGTGATTATAAAAGATAGTTTTCTTCCTAAAGGCTTGTCCCAAAAAGTAAATGGATGTGTTTATACATCAAAAAGAAAAAAAAATGAAGCAGTTGAAATAATTTTCCAGTTGTTTTTTTGCTTGACTTCTGACACTTTACAACATGAGCCTTCATTTCTATTGGTTTGCAACTGACAATAAGAGTCTACTTTAAAATACACATAAGATGAGCTTAGATTTAAGTAGAACTGTTCATTTAGATAATGATCAGAGGCACATTTTCAGTATAATATTGGTCACATTGTTTTAGATCCCTTATAAATAACAGTGAGTGATGTTATACTTCCAGTAAATCTTTGGAATGTACCAACAAAATACTAGTCAGACTGTTCAGAAGGTGTCCTAATATTATTCTATATCAAGGTGCCAATATGCCTGGCCTGACAAACACTTTAAAATATTTACATCCATCCATGATGTTCATCGTGCATACAGCTGCAGTAATCACAGATGGGTTTTCAGCCGTCAGGCGGTCCCTAGGTCGGCCGAATTCCAAAGTCTTGGTCCGGTGTCGGTTGTCGTCGCTTACTCTTCTGACGTCAGTGAGACCAGAGTATATAAGACACAGCCGACGCCATGTTCTTCAGTCTTTTTTGCCGCGCGGTGCCGGCAGAAGCAGTTCTCAAGTGCCGGCCGGCCAGCTCCTGAATTACGATAAAAATTGGAAACCGAAGTCTTCACTAAAGCTAAGTACCCGTTGAAACTTTTCTTGCCTCAGACCGATGTCAGAAAAAGTTAATAATTGTATTTCTTGTGGGAAGCAAATACCGCATAAGGATTTCCATTCCCTTTGCATACCTTGTTTGGGCCCAGACCACGCCGTCTCGGGCTGTCGCTGGCGCTACTTTCAATAAACGCACTATTAAGCGTCGGGCGGAGTTCACCCAACACTACTTTGGTAAAGCTTTTGATTATAAAATGTCGTCGGATACTCCGACTACCGTTTTGCCCAAAAAACGCAAGGAAAAGGACCGACACGCGAGGCCCGCGGTCCCCGCCGACACCACGCCGAAACAGGCTACACGTGGTCCGGTTCTCAGCGAGACGCCTTTGCAGTCCCTGACTACCGACGACTCTCCTTTGATGGTGTCTTCTGTACCCGAGACCGCTGCGTCCTCGGCCCTTTCCCAGACTACTACCGAAGCCCCTGCTAATGTAGAGCCTACTAATGTGGACAGGTCCACCTCCACCCATGGTGTATTTAGGCCCTCATCTTCCTTTTCAATTAAGGCCTTTACTAAATCCAAAGCAGCCAGGCATCCCACGAGACCTGTTGCACAGGGCCCATCTTCAGGACCCATGCCTAAAAAACAGATGCTAAAAATGGCTGAGGATTTAATTACTCTTATCAGAGGTTCTCATCCCCCTCCTGACAAGAGACCCAGAGTGGAGGAAGATTCTCCCTCTTCTGATCAGGGATCCATTTTATCAGAACATTCTGATGCAGAGGAACACTCTTACTCTCCTTTTGAGGATTCGGATGCAGAACAGTCCATTCCTTCGGTATCCCCTCCTGAGGATTTTTCCTTTGGGGAAACCTTGCACACCTTGAGGGAACACTTCCATTGGGAAGGCCAAGACTTTTCAGATTCCAAGAAAAGACTTAGGGAATTTCTTTGGTTACCTCAACACAGACCTCTGGCTATACCCCCTGTTTTGGACATACTGGACGATGTCTATTCGGAGGCTTGTCTTAACCCTGATTCTCTGCCTCCTGCACCAGTCAAACCTGATAGGTATTACAGAGTACCCAGCTCTCACCAATTTCTCTACAAAGGCCATAATGCTGACCCTGAAACCATTTCACAAGGCCCCAAGGGATTGAAGGCCTCCACTGCCAAGAATCCACTTCCTGCAGAAAGGGAATCCAGATCTTTAGAAAGGTGGGGTAAAAAGGTATATACCTCGGCCACCCTAGCCATGAGGGCCTTAAACTGTCAGTTTCATATGATTAAATATCAACAGTACCTGTTATCACAATTAAGGAACAAAATGTCTCAACCTGAACAACCAGATTTAAAAGAGTTACAGGATATGATGCATAGTGCTGAGCAAGTGGGTAAACACACCTTACAATGTGGTTATGATGCCCTAGAGTCTTCCAGTAGAGCGGCTGCTACAGGATCAGTCATTCGCAGACATGCCTGGCTTAGGGAACAAAATTTGCCTGATCATGTGAAAGCTAAACTTCTTGATGCTCCTTTACAAAAGGATGTACTATTTGGTACTAATGCTGAGGAGATACTACGGAAAATGGAAGAAAAAGCCAAATCTATGCAAACTGTCAAAGCTTTCTTACAGGTCCAACCACCACGTTTTAGCAGAAATTGGCCTTCAAAAAACTGGTCCTTTCCAGCCACTGACAAGCCCCAAAGAGGTAGATACAGATGCACAAGGGGCAGAGGGCAATAACAAGGATCATATAGAGGCAGACAATGGCAAACTCCAGCACCAAGAGGTGGTGAAGACAGTGCACAACAATACAGGAAGCAAACCCAATGACTCCCTCATTTCCATGCCAAACAAGTCTCAGCTGGCAGCACCTTTGGGAGGGAAACTAGCATTATTTGCAAGCAATTGGCATATTGTCACAACAGACAAATGGATACTGGACATTATAAACAGAGGCTACAAATTTCAATTTCACACTCTTGCAAAAATGAGAGGCATGCCAAACCTGCCACAAAATCAAAGGGCAGAGGCACAACTGCAAATTTCAAAGCTCTTAAACATGAGAGCTATACAAAAGGTACCTACGCACCAACAAGGTCAAGGTTTTTATTCAAGACTTTTTCTGGTACCAAGGAAAGGAACCGACTGGAGACCCATTCTGGACTTATCCATCCTAAACACATTTCTACTCGTACCAAAATTCAAGATGCTCACATTACAGCAACTTCTTCCCATGCTGGGCAAGGAGTTTTGGCTGGTAACATTGGACCTCAAGGAGGCATACCTGCATGTCCCAATCAGACAAAGCTGCAGAAGATACCTCAGATTTCTTGCAGGTTCAATCCACTATCAATTCTCTGCATTGCCCTTTGGCTTATCTACTGCGCCCAGAGCAGGGGCGGCCCGTGCTATCGGACTGCCGGTCTGCAGCCCCCTCAACTTGATAGTGCAGCTAAAATAAAAAATAAACCAAAAAAAAAAATTTTAAATTTCGCGGACTTCGCGCATGCGCACTGCTGCCGAGACAGTCTAGTGTATGGAGCATGCGCACGGCAGTCCTGATCGAGAAGCATGGACAGGAGCGCTCCCACAATTCTATGCAGTTTTAAACTGCATAGACTGCCTGGGAACTCGCTGGGGAAACGCGTCGGGGTCGGACTGCCATGTCGGCAGTCAGGGGATCGGATTGGAGTGTGCTGCAGGGGAAGATCTCGCGACGGGCAAGGTAAGGATCTGGATTGGAGTAGAGTGTGCGACGGGCAGGGTCGGATTTGCGCGGGAGGTCCTTACTGGATGTATGGTGACTGCAGTCTCGTCGGGATTTCTATACTGGATGGTTTTATGGACAGGGAGTTATACTGGATGGATTTATGGACAGGGAGCTACTACAGGACCAGGTAAGTGTGTGGTTAGCATTTACTTTGTGTGAGGTTAGCATTTACTCTGTGTGTGTGTGTGTGTGTGTGTGAAAATGCCTCAGGTTGGACGTACTGGTGATTAGACTCATGGTGGTGTGGTAGGGAATACCTCAGGCTTGAACCCTGTACCTTGTATACAGGTGTTATACAACCTGAATTCCCTACCCACCACCATTTGTAAAAAAATTGCAGATTTTTGCCTCATATTTGATCTGATATATTCCACATAATATCTTTGCTTTTAAATATTGAAATGCTTGAAATTTGATGGTGCAGTGGTAGCATTGATGCCTCATAGCTATAGGTTCTTGGGTTTGGTTCTTGGCTGGGGTGCCTTCTTTGTGGGGGGGGGGGTCTGTATCTTCTCCCTGTGTTTGTGTGGGTTTGCTTTTGTGTCCTCCCATGTTACAAAGACATGTCTGCATTATTTCTTCCTGGGCCTCTGCTGAGAATTGTTTTTTTTTTGTTCCAAGCCAAACTGTCCTGATTAACAAATGTTACATAAAATTGACAGGCATTTGAATTTCAGACTTCAGGTTTCTGAATGTTTAATTCCTTGCATATTTGATGGTGCAGTGGTAGTATTGTTGCCTCACAGCTATAGGTTTTCTGGTTTGATTTTTGGCTGGGGTGCCTTCTGTGTGGAATCTGCATCTCCTCCCTGTGTTTGTGTGGATTTGCTCTGGTGCCCTGTCATTTTACAAAGACGTGTCTGCAGTATTAATCCCTGGGTCTCTGCTGAAAATTGTTTTTGTTCTGTCAGCAGTAAAATTGACAGGCATTTGAATTTCAGACTTCATGTTCTTCAGAATACATAGTAAACACAGCCTTTTTTTTCTAGCAATTTTCTATTGTTTATAAGATGAATATTTTAAATTTGTCCCTATTTTTGGGACTGTATTCCCCCATTATTGGCTTCGTCCAGGTTTTTGTGCTAAGGTTGACAGCTATGGCAAGAACTGAATTCACTGAATATGTTTGAGGGCTGTATTCCCTCATTACTGGGTTTGTCCAGGTGTTTTGTACTAAGAGGTTGACAGCTATGGTGAGAACTGAATTCACTAAATGATAGCCATTTAAGTTTCAGTCTTCCTCACTTTTACAAAGCAGCTGATGTGGCATAGTGGTATGTTACTCTGTTTTGCTCAGGGACTTTGGCAGTAAAATGTATGGTGGTAACACAACATTTTATTCTAGCAACTTTCCAAGATTATATAAGCAATGTTTAATGTGTCCCTGGTTTTTGGGCTTTTGACCCCCCCCCCCCCAATACATTTTGGCTTTTTCCAGTTTTCTTGTGCTGTGAAGTTGAGATGCAGTTGAGTATTGAGTAGATTTTACAAGGAGCTGAGAGCTGCAGGGGAACAGAAGTTTAGTGCTTTGCCTTGTTAATACTATAGCACAACAGGTTGTGTACTTGCTTTTGATGCAGAAGGTTGTGGGTTCTACTCCCACAAGGGGTGGATGCTGCCGTACTGAGAATGTTCTCCTTGGTGAAGATACTAACTATGAGTCTGTTATCAGTTTGCCATCCATTTCCTCTTGCAATATTGTTACTAGCTTATCATATTTTAATGTAATATAGGCAATTTATTCCTGAGGGGCAACAGACACTTTATTTTTCGATGAAACCATGAAATATAAAGGTGATTGCTAGCAGCAACCTCTTCATTAGTTACAGATTTCTTTAATGTGGAATTATTTAGATGACTTTTACTTCAGAGATTGTGCATATTTACTGATAATGGACTGTAGAATTGTGTATATTTACTGATAAAGGTGGACTGTAGAATTGTGCATATTTACTAATAATGGTGGACTGTAGAATTGTGTATATTTACTAATGGTGGACTGTGGAAGTCCGAGTAGACTTTTTTATGATAAATGTTCTCATCTGGGCAGTTTTGCCATTATGGGTGCATACGTTTTGTTTCATTGCTTACTGGAAAAATGTTCAAAACAAATTTAAAACACCCACTAACAACTGTACTGTATTGTACAAGGAATATAATTTTAGTACAATGAGGAAGGTGTATCAAAGAGCACATGTATGTTTCATATGCGAGGGGCCTATGATTTGAAACAGCCCAAAATTAATCTTTGTCTGCCACTGGCAAAATGTATTTTCTTTGAATGTGGGTTTCAATGCTGTTTCAATGAATGTGAGTTTCAAGGGCAGAGAAGTTTTAATGCTAAGTTTTCATTGTGAGACTGCATTGCTTTGTTTAGCAGATGACTTAGTGTTTGTGTTGTAAAATACAAAATAAAACTTTCAAATGAAGTCCAACTCATCATAGAAGTAAAGCAGTATGCACATTAGTGTTTATGGTAAATGGAGTGAAATAGCTAAGTAATGGTTCATTGGAAAGGCTGCAGAGGCTCCATTCAACCATGATTTTGTCAGGGCCAGGGGGGAAGGGCAGCAAACTCAGACAGGCCCAGCTGAACTATACCTCCCAACTGTCCAGATTTTCAAAGAATGAATAGATTTTTGCTTCTTATTTTTGGTTTGTTCTTCATAAAACTACTAGTTTTCTGGCAAATCATTTAGGAATTAAGTCACTAAATAATGATGCACTGAGTTTCAGACTTCATAACCTTCAGAAAAACGTATGTTAAAGTAAGAGCTGTTCTATCAACTGTCTCAATTTATACAAGAGCAATTTTTAGTACTGTTTATATGTGCCCCCAATATATTTGGCCTTGTTCAGATTTACTGCATTAACAGGTTGAGAGGTACATGCAAATAAATTGCTTTATAGAATTAGGCATAGCCAACCTCTCAACTGTCCCGATTTTGGCTCAAAATGTTGCTCTTCCCCCTAATAATCCCTCCGCAAAATAGCAATTTTGGAGGAAAACATGGAGGGTTTACAATTAAGAAATAACTGTGTAATAATCAAAGTTATAGATTACTAAGTTGAAATGCATGTAGATTCTTTTATTTTGTCAGCTGCTCAAGGTAGCAGTACTAATATTAAAGTGTCCCTTCCTTGGCAGGTTCCCAGCTGTATTGTCTATTTTATATTTTTGCATCACATTTTTGGTCCATTTTTCATAAAATTGTGTGTTTTGGCAAATTAGTGACAAATCACTAAAGACTGAAGTTAGAAAATGACAGACATTTGAGTTTCAGATTTTATACCCTTCAGAAAATTCATACTAATGCAAGACCTGTTCTATTATCTTTCTAAGTTTATTAGAGCAGTATTTAAAAATTGGCCTTATTTTTGGGCCTTTGTCCCACTTCTGTGTATGGCTTTGTCCAGATTTCTTGCTCTTGAGGTTGAGAGGTATGACAAATGTGTCAGGGCCATCACAGTCAGCCAGAGACATTTCAAATTGTGACGTACTTGTTGCACCCCACTCCCCCATGTAGTGACTCTGGATGTGTCCAAGCAAGGCAAGGAGTAGTTGTGTCTACCTTGGATGGGGAGGACACACTGCATAAGTACTACAGTGGCTTTTCATCTGTCCTTGATTTTGCAGAATGGTCTGGTTTCGTCATATTTTGTACTGTTGATTTATGCTTATTACTCAGATTTATGCTTATTACTCAAAGTGCCTGTTGCTCTGTGTTTAAGTAGCAATGCTTTAATGACCATAAGGTAAGCTTGTCTGAGATCGTAAGATGCAAGTAAGCTTTAATAAGCATACTGTTAAAGAATTGCCAACATTGAAAGCCTTTCTGTTGTTGCCATGCAGAGAATACTTGACTAGATAATGTATAAGCCTTGGGTATTAAAGGACAGGATTCCATTATTTTAAAAGCTCATTACACTTGTTGGAGACTTCCAGTCATCTCTACAGACTTTACCCGTAAACTAAACAGAATGCCAATCATGTGTGGTCCATAACCTGTACAGTAATCCTTTAAGCAATGTATCTTGAGCTTGTTTCTTGTTTGCTTTTCATTTTTTACTTTGATCATGTTTTCCCCATAGTTGTCAGGCAGCAGGTCTTTTTTGGATAAGAAACATTTTTACAAGTGGGGGCATCACAGAGATTTCTACTTTCAGCATGTTAATTGGTACTTTAATAAAGCTGAATATATTATAATTAGAACTACAGTGCAAGGAGAAGTGGTTTGAGTTCAGTGCTTTTGGTTTTTCTTATACTTGATTTTGACTGGCATTCCAGTAATGTATTTAAAAAGTAATTTATTTTTTCATGCCTCACAACCTTTTGTTTCCATCTAGATATTAAGTAAGCTGTCATGCAACCAATGCATTGAAATATTTTTATTCTTCTACACTTATTTTTGTCTTGATTGGACTTTCATAATGATGGTTTGCCACCCAGGGCAGCGTATTTAATTAAAGTTAGTTTTTGTGGTTTTGTGCATAGCTCCTCCCCTTTCTAGTTGACCACACCCCTTCCCCTTGACCCCACCCATTCAGCTGTCTCCTGCAGCCCCCCTGTGATTTGAAGTCACCAGCCGCCACTGGTTAAACCTGCAAAGGCAGCTGCAAACTAAGGTGTCAGTGGTGCCGCAGATCATAAAAGTTCAATTAGTGGGAGAGGATGTGGATAGAATCGCAAGCAATTGCTTGATCTAAAAGGGCATTTCAGAATTTACCTACATAGTATATACAGAGTCAGTGAAAAAATGATGGGAAACGCTTTCTGTTCTCTTAATCCATGCAATTCAGATCTTAGAAGCTGACATTTATTTATGTGAGATCTAGTTATAAAGAGGGCAAAATTATGAGTAATTTAAAATGAAAGGCTCAAAGTGACACTGATCAGTAGTGATTAATCATTGAGAGGTTGTAAGGGAAATTAACAGCAGATTTCCAGGTTACGCAAACCTTTAAATGTTTCCTGTGGAAAGATTAAAAACATTTATTAAAAAAATGGAGCAAATGTAGTTTCCACGTTATTACTGACTTTGTATCCTAGATAAAAAAATAAAATCCTTGTAGACATTCCTCAAAATGAAAAAAAACTCAAGTGTTTGGAAAGAATACATAAAATATAATATCCATTTTGAAAATCCCGTTGATTGACTAAAGTCCATCAAGTCAGTGGTTACATGAAAAAGCAATGTTCAAACCTAAGGTATCAATAGTGCTAAACATGAGTATAACCTTAGCTATTTTTCTGTTCTAGCACTCCACATAACGTCTACTCTGAGCGCTTGAGACAAACCTGTTCCTATTGTAAAAGTACAGATTTAAATGTAGTTCAACAACCTCTATGTTCAGAATTACAGTGCACTTAAGCACTATTAAATTCATCACCTCCCCCAGTCGATACACGCTCTAATGTATTTTTGGAGGCAGAATTCTGACATCTTGTTTTCCCCAGGTAATACTATAGCCACAGGTAGCAATACTTGTGCTGCAATTATAATTACACAGCATTCCAAAATTATGGGCACTGGTATTACAAGGGTCATATGAAGACACAAATATAAAGGCCTTGCAATGGCCATATCTGAATGTGTCTCCTTAAGTAAAAGGGACTGGAATACCTCTAGGTATGCATTTTTAAAATAAGTGGAAGTTAATCTTCTCCTCTGGTTTCTGTATTAGAACAGAAGATAATTAGGCTTGAAAGGTAAAACCTGATCCAGTGAAATGTTATTATAATGACCTAACTTTTAAATAATAAAACTAACTTCTGCCAAAATGTTGCAGCAAGTAAAAAATCCATGTTGGCTTCAGAAAATAATCTTTCTGAATATAACCTGAGTAATTATCACAAACACTACCCATCTGAACTATGCTTCTGCTCTTCCTCAGAATATTACATACTTTCTTCAAACAGTTTGATAAAAACTGTCACAAATAACTTACCTTTGTTATCTGAATATCAGCAATGAAGCATCCTGAAAAAGAATCTTCTCATCTATGCAAAAATGTAAATACTTGATATGATTAATTCACTGCACAGAGGTGAGCTTATCAGGTTTGCTGGAAGACTGCTATAAACAAGCACTTATGTGTGACAGATTAGGATAAGCCCTACTAACTGCTTCTTTCCCTGAACTACCTTACAGTTGTAATTGCAAATACTGTACAGAGGTACTGTGCTCCTTAACTTTATAGCCAAATTATTATTTAGACAATCAACAGCACAATAAAACTAACATCTCATTTGCCAAAAAGCTGACAGTCATCTATACAATGAAAATTAAAGCATAAATTCAATATTTTGCTATAAAAGAGTGTGTATATTGTATGCGCGCATGCATGCATGCGCACGTACACCATATATATATATATATATATATATATATATATATATATATATATATATATGGGTCCTTGTTGTTTTATCGACAGTATGGTTCATCGAACTGTACTTAGTCGAAATTACTTTAGCGAAAGTGCATTTTGTCAAAAAAGCACTTTCACTAAAGAAAACAACAAAAAAAAAACATGCCGTTAGCCTCTACCGTTAGTTGTACATCAACATATACTGCTGATGTACAACTAAGGAAACGTTTGTTGAGATCGTAGTACAGTGGGGATAAAGGAATACTCCCTTTTCCCCACTGTAGTGCGATCTTGGAGTGACAATATTAAAGTAGGAGGGTGTGGGGGGCTGCATATCAGTGTTTAATGTGTTGGTTTTTTTTTTATGTTTAGGTTTTTTTTATTTGTCTGCAAAAGTGCATTTTCAGCAAAATACAGATAAATAAAAAAAATAAATAAATAAAGTTTTTATAGCCATTTGCATCCTCCATTAAACTCCGTTGCTGGTCTTATAACTCTGTTTGTACTGATATGGAATGAGGTGTGCTCCCTCCCCAAAGCGGTTGCTGTAGCAGCAGTTCATAACAGACAGGCTTGCTTATCATTTAAGTGGTGGTTTCCAGTCAGTTTTAACCACATACGTCCTGTAGTAAGGGCTAGCTCTGGTCTTGTGACTATGTACAGATGCGAGGTTGCATATGCCCCCATAAAAGTTTCGACATGCACCATTTTCATTTTGTTTTTCCACTTTGGAACTGATAATCATTTGGGTTGTGTTTTCCTATTAACAAGCAGATTGTTGGTTTGAATAATTTGATTGTTTTGATTTTTTTATACAGGTTTGGACATTACTTCACTTTAGTTTTTTTTTTCCTCTTTATATAATGACTTTCTAACAAAGTATGTAAACAGATGTACAGCACTGTTTGAATTACTGAAGAGGAATTCCCAAAATGGCTTCTCTATAGCACCTGTAAAACAATGGAAATACATGATGTTTGTGAGCACTTACAGTCCTACAGCATTATAATCCATGTGGACATGATATAGGTAACTGAGCCTGAAAAGAAGAGTTGCACAGGATCTGTTACATGTAGCTTATGAATTGCTGTACATTTCCAAACACATTACATAGCAAATTACTGAACCTTTAAAATATGATCTTCATTTTTCCAGAAACAGTTAATTACAGTATTGAAATTCACCCTATGTGTTTGCAAAAACAGTGAACTGTGCTTGTTTGCACTTTTATAAAACAAATCTTTCGTTTTTATGAGGTTTATTGTTGAGACACCTCAGCTTTCTTGGGTACTAACAGTTGGCCTATTAATTTTCATTGTGTGGTTTTCTACCTAACTTACCATGATTAATATTATATTAAACATATGGTATACATTATTTAACTGTTTGATAATATCATTGTTGTGAAATATATCACTTTTATCAGTTATCTAAGCAGCAAAACTCAACATTGTTATGGGCTCTTCTGAGACATTTCTTGGGTGTGGGTAGCATAATCGATTTATTGTTTGATAATCTAGTTCCGATACTATTCAGCCTTTTCAATCACCTTACAATTGTTTTAATTGGAAAGAAGTGAGTCCTTTTGTTGAAAAGGAGCTCTTTCTAATGCTCAACACTCTACTATGTGAGCCCCAAAACTCTGCAAAATTTTGTGTCCCTTGTAACAGAATAACAAAGTTTAAAACCCTCTGTTACACATAAAATGTGTTTTTGGAGGGGTGCAGGTCTGCTGCAGTTCCTGATGTGAGGGGTGCATTACCATTACACCTCTGCTACTTATGCATATTAACTCTGAGATAGCTGTAACTTGCAGAAGAGTAAATTCTCTGTGAAAAAAAAAAAACAGTTTTGGGCTTACTTTATATTTGCCACTAATTGCATTTAAAATCTCCCAGTTCAGAGGATAGGTTCATAGGTTCTATGTAGGTACTAGGCTATTGGCCCTAGGGCCTATATAAGCCTAGCCAAAAAGGTACCCTGGCTTTTGCCACCCAAGAAAATTATTTTCCTGTGCCCCTGTCAAGCAGAGCCATAGAGATGATCCCCGGGGCGAATTTCCTATTTCCCATCCAATCCTCAAGATTTTTCTTGAAGAGTGCTAATGGGGAGCTCTGTTTGACATAGATAGGTAGTCTGTTCCAGAGTATGGGAAGTCCCTGGGACAGGAATCTATCCCTCCAGCATGTTCTGTTTATTGTGGTGACAAGGTTTATATCCCTAGAGTGTGTAGCTCGGAGGGATTGAGATTTCTTTAAGTGGAGTATGTCCAACAGCTCTGGATTTGACATAGCTTTGTATGTTAGGCAAAGATTGACTCTGAGTAGGCGATATGCAACGGAGTAAAGTTGGAGTTTTCTGAGACTGTCTGCGTAGGGTATCTGTTTGAGGCTTGTAATCCTCTTTGTGAGGTATTTCTGTGGCCTTTCCAGTTGTCGTAGATGTCTTGTGAAGTACATACCAAATGGGTCTGAGTGATGAGTAGAGGGGAACAATGACTTTTTTTTTTCTGGATGAGAAACCTTTTGTGATGAGGTGTGCCACATGGAAGTATTTCCTGACCACTGTGATAATGTGATTATCAAAGGAGAGACTACTGTCCACCTGTGTCCCAAGGTCTCTTATCACACTTTCAGTGTTAAGTAGACTTCCGCCTATGTGGTAGCTCATGGGTACAGAGTTTTACCAAAGGGGATGACAATGCACTTTTTGGCATTGAGCTTGAGGCCTTAGCTTTGACACCAGGCATCTGTCTCAGTGAGGCCCTTTTGTAGGATGTCCACATCATTAGAACTTTCGATTATGGCTCCTAGTTTGCAGTCATCTGTGAATTTAGTTAGCCAAAGACCTTCTGTGTTAGCCTGTACTTCAGAGAAGTAGATACCAAACACAAGAGGACCCAGGAATGAACCATGTGGTACTCCAACTGTCACTGGTCTGAAGTCAGATTTGGAGTCTGCTACTTTCACAGTGTGGGTTCTGTCAGTAAGCCAGTTGGCATCCCATCTTGTGACATAGGGATTTATACCTAGTTTAGTGAGTTTATCTATAATTCCAGAGCGGGGCATGGTGTCGAAAGCCTTGGCAAGATCTAAATAGGCTGTGCGAACCACCTTTCCCTCATCTATGGCTTTGGTGACTGCTTCAAAGAAGTCTATCAGGTTTCGGAGACATGATCTGCCTTTTTCAAATGCGAACTGTGTGGGGTCCAGCGTTTGGAGATTACCAATGTCTTTGTTTATGAGTTCTATGATGATATGTTCCATGGCCTTGAAGACCAGACTCATCAGGCTAATGGGGCGGTAGTTCCCGGGGTATGTCGTGGCTCCCCCTTTGTGGAGTGGGATAACCGTCACAGTGCACCATTCAATGGGCACAAAGCCTTAGGTGAGGTTATGATTGAACATGGTACTTAGGTGGGGTGCCAGTTCATTCTGTAGTTCGTGTAGAATGCAACCTGGGATGTTGTCAGGTCCCATGGATGCTGTGCTCTTGGCTTTGGAGAGTGAGGTTTTTACCTGTGCAGCTGTGATTACAGGAACTTTGCATTCTTCCAGTATAGAGATGGGCCCTTTGGGGGTGAGATGGGGGTAAAGTTAGCACTGAACATATCTGCCAGGATATGTGATAAAACTTACAGGAAGCCTTCACTTCCCTAGTCAGCAAGTCCATCTGTGGATCCTGTGTGATATAATATTTGATAATACCCAGCCTGGGGGTCTGTACTGCTCTTCTTGCTAATTTGTCTGCCTAATAAGCTTTCCAGGTAAATTAAAATTAAGGGCCACTGGACTCAAATTGGGTACAATAGCAATAGAATACTGGGCACAAACCATGGATTCATCCAGTGCCTTATTGTCCTAAGAATGGATTGAAACTTTAGAAGAAGAAGCAGCTCCAATCTTCATGACATAAAATACTCAAAATTTACCCCTGCCCAGTAGCTAAGCAGAAATGCGTACAATACAGTCCATATCTAAACAGTTGCATCCTAAGGAAAAAATATGAAAACTGTCAAAATTCCTGAGATTTTAGGACAAAAAATATGTTCTAAGTTTCCACAAATAGTTGAAGAAATACCTTAATGAATATTAACAGAAATTACTTGAATTTTGTAAGAGTGACCTTTTGGTTGCATATATGGTTTGCCCTGCAATGTAAACTTGTCACTTAAAGGTCCCTGCTGCCTTTCTTGTACTATCAGACTGAGCAGCTCTGCTGTTGTTTTACAAGAATAACATTACAGTTTAGTTGTCAGTGCTTCAGTGGTCATTTCAGGTCAGGAACAGGTGCCTAGTTGTCAGTGCTTCAGTGGTCACTTCAGGTCAGGGACATGTGCCTTCCTGTGTGATGTACTGCTTATGCTAAAAAAGAAAAATGTCAGCACAAATTTAAAGAGCACACTCATTCTGCATGGATATGCCTAACAGCCATTTTGTTGATCTATTCACACCGTGCTTAGGCAGACATCCTAGATATATCTTGGCATAAAGGTTAGTAATGGAATTTGAAGCCTGCAAGCATTAGAGACTTCTAAACAGTGTTGTAAACAACGGTCAGCACCTATATAAATAGCTCAGATGTGTGAAAAAGACATCATGCATTAATGCAATGGATAGAGCTATGTTTTCCTGTTGCAGTCTCTCCCGGTCACCAGGAAAACATTTTCATGTGTAGTTTTTTTTTTTTTTTTTTCTGCCATCTACCAAAGGCTTGTATTTGTATATAGAAAGATGTTAGTGCAAACTTTCTTTTAAGGTGTTTTCAAAGTAAGCCTTAAACTCTGACAATAATAGTCTCAGTATATGTGTGCACTTGTATTTTACTTATTATTTCTAAATCCACTTGCTAGTCCAGTATGACAAGTTATGTACACTTGCCTTTTTTTCAAGTGGGAATTAAATGTAACGCCTGGCTAATTGTTCATAACCATACAATGTACACCTAATGAATGAGAGAATCCAATCCCAAGCTATTAGCATCTTGTAGATTACCTTTCTTAACTTCTGAACCACTTTCTGTCTCATAATTAAATATTTGCAGGGAAATACAAGGTGTGCATATAATATTTTCATACACAAATTTATAGTATATGCCTGTGTATAATGTATGTTCCTGAACACAGAGACACATGAACACACACATGTGTGTGTGTGTGTGTGTGTGTGTGTGTGTGTGTGTGTGTGTGTGTGTGTGTGTGTGTGTGTGTGTGTGTGTGCGCATGTGTACATATATCTCCATAGTTGCAGTCCATTTGATAAACGCTGCTTTGGATGACAAAGTGTACTGCAGTGTGATTTGTGTGATAACTGGAACGAGTGAATCTTGTTTTTACCATGACTGTATTTTGTCAGTTAAGGTAAATGGCTGTGTGACACTGGTTGGAATGTATTTCCAATTGTGTTTGTGAGGGTTAGAGGAAGGGGACTGGCTTAGTGCATGTGCAAGTGCTTGCAGGTTAGTGGTACAACATGGGTTAGGTAACAAGATAGATTTAGTGCATGTGCTAGTGTTTGTGACTTATGGTTAGGATAAGGGTTAGGTAAAGCAGATAGATTTGGCGTTGTGTGTGTACATGTACGTCTGAATAATGAGTGTCCAAATTATCTTGTGTAGTGGTAGGATTAAGGAAAGGTTTTCTAAGGTAAGGTACACAGTTAGGGTTAGGGAGAGGGTCAGGGTTAGAGTTTGTGTATTAAGGTGGAGCAGGGTGGTATTGCCCAGTTTAATAATGCTTGTTAAGCCCACTCCTGCCCCTATCCCTAACCATGCACCTTTTCTTACCTTAGGAAACCCTCTCAGTAGCACTACTACTATTCAGACAAATGTGAGATGAATGTTTAGTAGGGTTATGGACTGTAGATCGAAAAAGGAAACTCACTTTCTTTTGTGATCGACGAGGTTTCAGGTATTAGTGGTTTTCAAGAAATGAATGCTCAGTATGCTGTGGTCAATTATTTGTGTGTTGGCCATTTAACATTTTTAACATTCATGGTATAATCACATATAATATTAGACTTTATTTTGCACTGAGGGGGCCAGTTGTGCAGAGACCCTACAGAATACTGTCTACTGTGGAGACTTTTTATGTGGATTGTTTATAAAATAAAATGATCCTGAGAACATTTGTTGCATGATGGTGTTGCTTTCGATTTTATTTGGGCTTTCTTCTGTGTACCAGCCATTTCTGTACTACACAGTTTTTGGTATATATGTATACATACATATATAGATAGATACACACACACACACACACACACACACACACACACACACATATATATATATATATATATATATATATATATATATATATGTGTGTGGGAGCACTTTACATGCTCGAATTACTGAAAGCTCGAATTGCATATGGTCGAGACCATATGCTCGAGTTTTCAGTAACTCGAATGTGTAAAGTGTTAAAAAATAACACTTTAATTACCTTAAACCATTACTTACACACAGAGGCAAGGACCCCTTTACGCTCTGTGTGTAAGTAATGTTTTCATTTTTTTCTGCAATGTTGACAGAAAACGGGAAATCTCCCGTTTTGCGCTTACGCATACAGTGCAAAATGGGTGATTTCCCTTTTCACCACTGTAGTGCAATCTCGGAGTTGGCATATTTATGTAGGGGGAGCACAGCCTCCCAAATGGGGGGTGCAGGGGGGGCAAAGCCCCCCTGCAAAAGCGATGTTTGACTTTTTTTTACACTTATTTTAGGAGTTCGAGTTTCCGAAAATCGAACCTATGGTCTCGACCATATGAAGTTCAAATTTTGGGAATTCTGACCGGTTTCGCTCAAAGCGTCATCAGTGTGCAACATCATTGGACTAAGCCTGGATTTAAATATATGAAGCAAACTTCCCACTTACAGAATTTAAAGATATATACACACAAATCTGTCCCTGTCGATAATAACCAAATGCATTACTATATATTGTATTTGCTATACTGATATAAACACTTACATTCCAAAAAAACATATGATGTCTCTGTAATCAGAGCTACTTATATTGTATACCCTGACTAAAAAACAAAAAAAAACAAATTGTGTATTAATAAATAAATAAATAAATAAATAAATAAATAAACCCTCCACCAAAAACTGCAACTAAGCCTATCCCTTGTCAAATGTAGAAAGACAATAACAATTAATGATATTATTAAATGGTATCAAATATTTTATAACTTCCTTGCTGAATTATATACTTCTATATCTAACTGACCAACTTATGCTGTTAGCATATTTAGTATCTATTATATTTGACTATTATAATTCTGCTTGGTTCTAAATATAATATGACCATTATATGTATTGATATATAATACGACCTAAATCGACATTGTAATACCAAGGATGGCTATATTATCCTACTTATATTACCAATGATCGTTCAGGCCAGGTTTAAATAATGCCCCCAAATTCACTCTCCACCTGCGCTTTTTTTTGAGTTAATATACAATGTTTGGTTATCTCATTTACGTCCTGCATCACTACCATATCCAGTCCTATGAAAACAAAATGTGCTGATGTATGGACCATTTTGTGTTTGTACAAAGCACTACGAGATCTTTGGCACTTAATGTCACTAATATGAAGAGCTATTCTCTGTTTGAGTACACAAGAAGTCTGTCCCACATAGAACGCTCCACATTGGCAAACAGCCATGTACACCACCCATGAACTACTGCATGTAATAAGATGTTTGATATCAAACACCTTCTTGGTGTTGACAGATGTAAAAGATTTTGTTTTGGCCATCAGCTTACAATATTTACATGTTCCACAATAAGTACTTCCCACTATATTTATAAGTGGCTTGGATACTACAGGTTTACCCTTTTTGAAGGAAGAGAAATACTGTCCTAAACTTTTTTCCTTTCTATAACCAAAATGACATACTTCATCTACTAGATTGGTAAAAAAAGTATCAGAATGCAAAACATGCCAATGTCTGGCCAAGATATTTTTAATACGAAAAGTATTACTACCATAAGTAGTTATAAATCTAACTCGTTGTGTCCTGTCATTCTGCTCATTGTCCGCCAATAATGTTGGTCTTTCCATTTGGTTAGCTGCCCTATGTGCATATTTAACACCACTCTTTTTATAACCTCTGGTAATAAACCTACTTTCCAGGTCCAAAGCTTGTATCTCATAAGTATTATTCTGTGAGCATATTCTTCTCACTTGTTATTGTCTTTCTACATTTGACAAGGGATAGGCTTAGTTGCAATTTTTGGTGGAGGGTTTACTTATTTATTTATTTATTGATTAATACACAATTTGTTTTTTGTTTTTTTAGTCAGGGTACGCAATATAAGTAGCTCTGATCACAGATACTTTATATGATTTTTGGAATGTAAGTGTTTATACCAGTATAGCAAATACAATATATAGTAATGCATTTGGTTATTATCGATAGGGACAGATTTGTGTGCATGTATCTTTAAATTCTGTAAGTTGGAAGTTTGCTTCATATATTTAAATCCGGGCTTAGCCCGATGATGTTGCACACTGATGATGCTTTGAGTGAAACCGGTCACCGGTCTGTGATGGGCAGGCGAGTCTAATAAACTTCTTCCTACTGTGGCTGTTTGATTTTTATTTTCGAGTGCTGGATTGGTTTTTGTATGTGATTTGGATTCCGAGCACCTTTTAATAGTACTGCGCACTTTTTGTTTGGAGGAGTGTATATATATATATATATATATATATATATATATATATATATATATATATATATATATATATATATAAATCATAAAGAGGAATATAGAAATAGGTATAGATACAGACAGACAGATAGTATGTGTATGATCATGTACTGATTCTCACCTTCTAACTGGGTCACATCAACTATTTTTGGCAGTGTAACACATGGCTGCTGATCTAACTCTCATAAGTTGTCATATGACTCCTGAAATATACTTCATAAGTAAGCTTCTTATGTAGTCATTTGTGAAATAACAGTTCCCAGTTAGGCAGTCCAAATTTGCATTTTTTTTGTCAAGGAAAAGCTTTTAGAATACATTTATCATCTGTAATGTTAAAAGCAAACTTGCAATGAACAAGTTTTGAAAAAGGCATTCATGTATAGCAGCCTCTCCCTCTCCACTCTTAAAAGTAATATTTATTTCCATTAATGTTCTAAATCACATGTAATTTAAATACCTAGGTAAAGAATCCACTCCTCAGTAGTGGAATCAAGTACACTTCATTCTGTGGTTACCTACAAGAGTGAGTGCCGCTTTCATTAACATAATGCTGCGAGAATGCTTTATAACATCTTATTCTAGCCCAATGCCTATCAGCAGGGGGGAGAAAAGGATAGATGGATATCTATCACTGAGGCACTGCAGAAAATGTGCAGCTTTAAATAGTTTTTCTGCATTTATTATGAGATGGTACCATCCAAGTATGTTGCAAGAAGTTTTATTACTTCTGGAAAAGTTTGTCTGTGTCCGTGGAATCCTATAGTGAAACAGCAATGTCTGCATTTCTTTCAGACTATTTTATTTGAAGCAACTAACTGTGGCATCAAATCAGTGGTCTAGATATGAGGCTGTTCTTTCTAGGAAAACAATTTCTGGAAATGTTTACTCACTTAAGACCTTCACAGCTATGTATAGTATTCACCAAAATTCACTCATGTGAACACACACACACACACACACACACACACACACACACACACACACACACACACACACACTCATATATTTATGTACCACTTACAGATATAACTTTCAAACTGTACTATTTGATTGGCTAAATCTTTTAGTGGTGATAAATTCAATTACCAACTCAAGAAGCCAGATTCTAAAAGACTTCTCAGTGTAAACCTGTCTACAGATAGGCCTTACACTGAAGTAAGTCGCTTATACTGATAGCAAATCATTTGGAATCATGAGAGCAACTTTTTGGAATCTGTCCCAAGATCAGCAGGCAACTAAAAATGTTCAAACATGCTTCCATTAAAATGTCCCCTGCAAAGTTATGAAATTATATCAAGTAAAGGAAATGCATCCTAGTTCTGAGCGAACAACACTCTCCAGTAAAAGAAAATGAAGAATAAAATGGAGGTACAACTGCTTAATGTCACAAGAATAGTTACAAATATAATGCGTTAGTTCACTATAGGAGATCACATACAGAAATGAGAGTACGGTTATGAAGCAGTGTATGTCTCTGCTTCTTCACGTATGTAAAGATATCAACTTACAAAACAAAAGAGAGTAATACATAATGGAGTTATTTAATATAGCTCAGCAATACCTTTTTAAATAACTCTGGTGTAAAGCAATACTAATGACTGCCTGACCAAGCCTAAAGCCAAGCTAAATTAATGAACAATTGACATTTGTCTTTCTGCAGTGCCATCTGAGAAGAATGAAAGTATAAGTTAGTGCCTTACTTTACTTACAACAGTCAGTCACATTTTGTACACTTTATTAAACAGCACTTACTCATTAACAGTGTCAGATCCCTTCAGTTTCCAAAGCCTTTTTGTAAAATACCACCAGTTCTATCGTACAGTACTTTCCTTTATTAATTCCATTTACCATTTATTATCATTCCCTTTGTTTCACTACACACCGGATGTTTCATAACCAGAGGCTTGTGCCTTTTGGTTAACGGCTTCTAACACTAACCTTGCTATGGCACAGTTGTTGTGCTCCGTCACCCATTTTTTTCTGGCCAGCCATCCTTGTCCTTGGTCATTTGGAACTGTCAATTACTGGCAGACTAGTAAGGTTCGCTAATGTATCTGTCAGAATTTTTTTTACAGTGGGAGCTTCTTTAACCTGGGTACATTTGAATGACTAGACTGAGCAGGACATCCCTCACCCTATTTAATTTCCCCCAAGTTGTTATTCGAATCCAAATAACTTAATCCATTGTCTTGTGTTATATGTCCTAGTCCCTAGGGACACTTTATCCTGGAGATAGTCTTTTGTTCTACCACATGCTTTGTGAGTCAGATGGGAGGGACTGTTTACTTTACCAAAACTCAGAACGAATGGTGCCTACTTGCTCTTGAGCTTCCTGTTTTATACTCATGGTCGTCACTGCTCCCCTCCTGATGTCTGCTCTGAACCCTCCCACTCTTGACTGATGACACAGCACCGTCTTACTGGTCCCCTGGACAGCTCTTCTTCCAATTACCTTAAATCTGCAACTCAAGCCTGCATAGTCACACTAACACTACCCTGGCAGAAAAGAGCATTTCAAGGGCAAACTAGACATGTTCACAAATCTCCTTCACATGCTACACAACTACTTGATTCATCAGGGTTGCAAATAACATAAAACAATTCATTGATATAATTTAATACCCATACACATACTTCCAAATGTTGCAGATGAAGTATTCTCTGCAATGAGATATTAACATTTTGTCCTAGATGATCATGTGTACAAAATGTATTTTGCCACTTTATTTCTGGGCATGTTAATTTATTTGGAATGCACCCACTTTGTCCATTATCATAGCATCTTTGCACTCCATATAATGTATAACTATTTATGCTGCTCATTAAATGTCTGTGTTTCAGTACTGCATTTTGGTTGTTCATATTTCTAATATAATGCCTATATGTGTTGCGGGTCTATATCACATCAGCGAAAACCCTTTTCAGTGAACGGCTCTTTGCCGAATGATAACCAGCGAAATCTAACTCCCACGAATGGCCATTTCAGCAAATTTTTTCTTAGGGGAAAAAACACTTGGCCAACATTATGAATTTGCCCTTTTCCCCACTGTAGTGCAATCTCGGAGTTGGTATATTTAGTTAGGGGTGTGGGGGGCACAGCCCAGGGGCGGCCCGTGCTATTGGACTGCCAGACTGCAGCCCCCCCCAGCTGTAAAAAAAATAAAAAAAAGAAAGAAAATAAAGATAAAAAAGAAAAAGAAAAAAATTGCGGACTTTTGGGAAATGGAAATGGATGGAATTCGGACTGCAATGCCGGCAGGCTGAAGTCTCGTCGGGGGAAGAACATCTCGCATGGTGGATTTGATTCTCCAACGAACGGGATGTGCAGGCAGGTATGGATTTAATGGCACAAAGGGATCTCTCCAGGTAAGGTGTGTGTGTGCATGTGTGTGTGTGTGTGTGTGTGTGTGTGTGTGTGTGTGTGTGTGTGTGTGTGTGTGTGTGTGTGTGTGTGTGTGTGTGTGTGATTAAAGGGAAAATCAAGAAAAATTTGGCTTCCATGAATAGCAGTGAAACCATGATGATTTATAATATTTCTACAGATAAAACCTTTTCTTATTTATGCATTTTAAAGAAGTAAATAATTTGTCTTACTTTGCAGTAGTTAGTGAATAGCGCCATTCAGTAGGAATGTGCGGTGCTGTTCTTTCAATTTGCAGTGAAAAGATCTGCCTAGACTTTTGCTGGTTACAAATTGCAGGTGTTATGCTTTCCGCTGTAACACTCCCTTCATTTGCAGCTTTCAGCAGCAGTGCTTTTTTCACACCTTTAATGTGACTGTGTTTCAAGGCACTTCAAATGCTCACAAATAATAATTCATACTCAAGCATCACAACAGGAAAATTGCTCTGTTTTCTACAGAAAGTGCTATAAAATGACTAGGTCCTACCTAGACCCACAAAAGAAAGGAACACACTGCTTTATTTCCGTTTTTCATGTGAGGCAGTATACTCATAGGCTATACCACTCCTGTAATTAAAGCTCCAAGAGCTGGCATTTATGGCTGCAGCCATGGTCATTTGTCTTTGTCTCTGTAAAGCTGTCAGTGGCAAGTATGCAGCAAACTATGTTATGCAAAAGAAAGTACAGTTTTGTACCTACCATAAATGTAGATGTTCGAGTGCTAATACAGCTGCAGTAATCACAGATGGGTTTTCAGCCGACAGGCGGTCCCTCGGTCGGCCGAATTCGAAAGTCTTGGTCCGGCGTCGGTTGTCGTCGCTTACTCTTCTGACGTCAGTGAGACCAGAGTATATAAGACACAGCCGATGCCATGTTCTTCAGTCTTTCTTGCCCCAGATGTCAGGTGCCCCCAAAAGGAAGGCAATACAGAAATAAAGCTTATCTACATATACAAGCAATGCAATGTAATCCAAAATCAGTGTAAGCAAGCAAATAAAACATAGCAGGATAACCCAGTCAGGTAGTATGAAGAGGTTGTTAGGCCCCATGCCTTTACCAAGTGGGGAAGGAGGGAGGGAAACCTGTACTGCAGCTGTATTAGCACTCGAACATCTACATTTATGGTAGGTACAAAACTGTACTATGTTCATCGTGCATACAGCTGCAGTAATCACAGATGGGTAGAGTCCCAAAGCTATGCATAGGGTGGTAGGTACTATGAGGAACTGGGTTAAGCCAGAATGCCCTGCAAAACAGCAGTGGCAAAGCCTGCTCTTGTTCTGGAATATAAGGGCAGGTGGTAGTGTTTTGTGAAGGTATGTACAGAACTCCAAGTGGCTGCCTCCAAAATATCTTTAGTAGGAACACCTCTGAGGAAGGCTGTAGAGGTGGCTGTGGCCCTGGTGGAGTGAGATCTGATACCTGTAGGAACAGATTTCCCATGATAGGAATAACAAAACCGTATGCAGTGGCCAATCCACTTGGAAATGTTCTGTTTTGTAACTGGTTTCCCTTGAGCCCCTACAGCATAGGACACAAAGAGTTGTTCTGATTTCCTGAAGGACTTTGTTCTGTCCAAATAATAACGTAGCTGCCTATGGATATCTAAAGAGTGTAGCAGCCTTTCCCCTTTGTTTTGAGGATTAGGATAAAAGGTAGGTAGGTGTATGGCTTGATTTAAGGCTACCCTGGATACCACTTTTGGCATAAAAGATGGGTTGGTACGAAGGGAAACCCTGTCCTGATGGAAGATGAGGAAGGGCTGCACCGCCATGAGGGCCTGTAGTTCAGAAACCCTACGAGCTGAAGTGATGGCCAGAAGGAAGGCTGTTTTCCAGGACAAATATTGCAAATCTGTTGAGGCAGCTGGTTCAAAAGGAGGCAATGTTAATTTTTCTAGTATGTAATTAAGGTCCCAGGCTGGTATTGGTTGCTTCCTTGGAGGTCTTATATTCTTAGCCCCTCTGAGGAACTGTCGTAAGAGTGGGTGAGAAAATAAAGGGGGATCCGTGTTGAATTCTGCAGAAATGGCTGAGGCATGTATTTTTATGGAAGAAAATGAAAGTCCACTGTTCAGCAGTTCAGCTAGATACTGTAATACCTGAGGCAAGTTCAATTTTCTAGGGTCCTGGCCTCTTTTCTCATTCCAAGAGCAAAACCGCTTCCATTTTGCGGAGTAAGCTTTTCTAGTAGATGGTCTTCTGGCCTCCAAAATGACATCCTGCACCTCCTTGGAGAGGAGGGTCTGTTGTGGTGTTAAGGAATTTTCCATGCAGCGAGGTTGAGTGTTTTCAGCTGACTGTGAAGAGTTTTGTAGCTGTGCTGAGTCAGGAGAAGAGGCATTAGAGGCAGGGACCAGGGAGGAGTATGTGTTAGGCTCCTCAGGAGTGGATACCAGTGTTGCCTTGGCCAATCTGGAGCAATCAGTATCATCCTCGGTTTGTCTGTTCTTGCTTTCAAAAGCACCTTGGGCAGAAGAGGCAGAGGTGGGAATGCGTAAACTGTCCATGCTGTCCAACTGAATGACAGGGCGTCCACTTTCCAGGCCTTTGGATGAAAGGTCCTTGAACAAAACTTTTTCAATTGATGGTTCCTGTGGGAGGCAAAAAGATCTATGTCTGGCCTCCCCCACGCTTGGATTATCTCTGTAAACACCTGAGGATGTAACTTCCATTCATGTGGATCTGTCATATTTCTGTTTAGAGTGTCTGCCAGTGTGTTTTCCAGTCCTGGCAAGTACTGTGCTTGAAGTTCGATTTGTCTTTCCAGAGCCAAGTTCCAGAGAGTCATGGCTAGTCTGCACAAGGGGTATGAATGTGTCCCTCCTTATTTGTTTATGTACCACATTACTGTGGTGTTGTCTGTTCTTATCAGTAATTGTCCTGGATGCAGGAAGTCCTTGAAAGCTGTAATTGCATTTATTACTGCTAGCATTTCTTTTTGATTGATGTGAAGGTGCTTTTCCTTTTGGGACCATCTGCCCTGAATGCACCTGTCCTTCATGTGCGCCCCCCAAGCGTAATCTGAGGCATCTGTGGTTATGACTTGTTTTGCTTGAGGCTTGCAGAATGGAAGGCCTGTGTTTACTTGACATGCTTGGGCCCACCATAGAAATTCCTTTTGCAAACATGGAATTATTGGTATAATTGCTTCCAAACTGTGACTGTGTTGAGACCATAGATTTTTTAGGTACCATTGAAGTTTCCTCATATGCAGCTTTGCACATGGGATTAGAAGAATGCAAGATGCCATGAATCCCAGAGCCTGCAGGATTTTCCTTGCAGTAAGCCTGGTACTTTTTGCTAGTGTTTTGAAGTACTGAGATAGTTGCCCTGTTTTTCTGGCGTAAGATATGCCATCTGGGTGTTTGTGTCCAAGTTGGCACCCAGGAAGGTTATTTTCTGAGATGGTGTTAGCCTTGATTTCTCCTTGTTGATTGTATATCCCAGAGAAAGCAGTAACCGTGTCACATATGCCAGATGTTCCAGTAGTATGTGTTTGCTGTCCGCTTGGATCAGGCAGTCGTCCAGATAAGGGTAAATTTGTATCCCTTGAAGTCTGCAGTAGGCAATCACTGATGCCAGGCACTTTGTGAATACTCTAACTGCTGACAAAGGAAGGGTTACCTGAGAATTAAGTGGCAGATGGCTGGCTGTCAGCATGAGGTGGTAGCAGCAGCTCTGCATAGCCTGAATGCTCCCAAGATGCGACACTATGGCTTGCAGTAAGCAGCTAGCAAGTGCATTGAAAGGAGATGTTCACAATGAGGATCCTCTCACTGAATGTAATGACCTTGAGTTCATAATGTCCAACCCTGAATTTAAAGGAATTAGAAGGATAGACCCTTACAGCTTGAATATTTTTTGAGAAGATAAAAATGTTTGAAAATTGGTTGTCACCACATACTGGAAAGTGCCAGATTTTCCTTATGCCTACAGATTACTTTACTTTGATCACTGTTCTGCTATGGCTCATATTGTTTGTATATAACTTTGCATTTTCTCCAACCACTCTTTCCTAACTTCTCCTAACAGAACTCACTCATTGTGCCTTTAACTTTTCATCTTCCATCTCCTGAAAAAAAAAAAACAAAAACATTGAAAGTTGTGAATCAGTGATCCTGAAAACTAGCTTATTGCTAAACACCAAGGCTGTGAACTTTTAACAAGTTCTTTCCTGTAGTCCAGAACTTGATTCTCTCTTAGTCTCCATTTACCCAGTGTGTTTCTGGGAGCAAGTCCCATAACCAGTGGCCCGGGTCCTAGAAGGATTTGTCTGGAGTCCTCAGACCACACCTGGAAACCTATGCAATAAGTGATTGCAGAAACTTGCCATAATGAAAATGTCTTGCTGCTTAAATATACCTTATGCATGGGAACAGAGAGATTTAAGTTATATGAAGACATGGTGGGGATTGTGTTAGTGCATTTACTCAATGGAAAGAAGTCAGTAAGTGTGGCACAGTGACCAGGTTTCTATATTTTAAAGGGCTACAGATTAAAATTGAGATGTGGTCCCTTAGTGTTAGCCAATCAACTCTAGCAAGTGAGAGACAATGGTATTTCTTTTTCCTGGAGTACAGAATTAATCTGCACATTTTGCTGAGAAGTACATTCCTGATTTTTGTCAAAAAATGATGTGCAAATCACCCAAATTAATTTGTTGCCTTGTACAATATCCATTTCTCCCAAAGTACAAGAACTTTGTAGCAAACTTAGTGCATTGTTGTTCTCACACAACAGTCTTCCAAACCACTATTGCTGTGCTCATGTTAGTCTTTACTTCAGTTGAAACATTAATAATGTTGATATTGCTATCCCATGTATTCTTACTACAGTGTGATTTGTGCAAATGGAACCCCCCCCCTGCTGAATACACAGGCTGTGTTTAATGAAAGTAAAACACATTTTGTACAGTGAAATCCAGTAAAGCAATACACTGTCCACCTTGTGTTCTGTAATGAACGATTTGATCAGTGAGTTCCTTTTCAAACTTGTCTTCTGCAGCTGGAATGACCTAATTACTCTTGGTAGTAGCATAGCATAACATATGCAGGAAGAAGGATTTGTAGAATACTGGTGAAAAATTGATACTAAGCCAGGTGTGTGTGTGATGTAAGCTTTCTGTGACACAACCAAACATGATCCTCTTTACTTCCTTCCGCTCATGCTTTCTAAGTTCTGGAAGAGGTTTTGAATGGCTGCATGAAATGAGAGTAGGGTGTGGAGTGGCATAATTACTTTTATTTATTTATTTGTGTTTTGTTACTGGGCTAGTCTGACTGGGCTGTGCATGACGCCTTTACGGCAGAGACAAGGTAAGAACATCTCCACAAAATTACAATACTTGAGTAGTATAGTGGAGATGTCTACCACAACTGAATGCTACCCAAAACCCACTACTCTGTTTTGTTTCCCAGGATGACATTGACCCTGAGGGAGGGTGGCATGTGACTTAATAATGTTAGAGACCACACACAACTTCATATTTGGCATAGTTCTCCATGGAGTGGCAATGAGTTTCTGAAGCATTTTATGTCATTGAATAACTTTACTCTAAACAAGGTCTTCTCCACAATGACATTTGCAGGTCAGCCATACTGCTGATTATATGCTAGAAAAAACTCTGTCAGGCATGCAGTAGCAGCACTGGAAAATGATTGAAGTGAGGGGTTTCAAGTGGTGATGTGTGCATCTGTAGAATATGCTATTTAAATATAAAGAGTGCATTTACAGTCACCCCCTTGTATATAAAGGAAGCAGCTGAGAATGCATCAACACTGCACATGCATACCACCATTGCAGAGGCCAGCTAGATACTGTGTCTCCCTGATGGAATACTCCCCTTGCATGTCTGCAGTGTTACTGCAGATGCACTGCTAACATACTATGACTCCCTGGAGGAATACTCCCCTTGTATGTCTGCAGTGATACTGCAGATGCACTGTTAACATACTATGAATCCCTGGTGTAATACTCCCTTTGTATGTCTGCAGTATTACTGCAGATGCACTGCTAACATACTGTGACTCCCTGGTGGAATACTACCCTTGTATGTCTGCAGTATTACTGCAGATGCACTGCTGACATACTGTGTAGTGCAAATCAGTACCAGTGGCATGCCAGTCCAATTCATAGTTGCTCTGAATTCTGATGCTTTGATGGGGGCAATGTGTTCATAGGTTCATACTAGGCTATCTGCCCTAGGGCATTTATAAGGCTAGCCAGAGTGTGTTTGGCTTTCGCCACCCATTTTAAATTAATTTTGCTATGCCCTTTTTCGAGGTTAGTATACTGTGCCTCTGTCTAACAGTGACACAGAAGTGATACCCGGGGTAAACGTACGATCTCCCATCCACTCATCAAGATTCCTCTTGAAGAGAGCCAATGAGGGACTCTGCCTAACCTGGACCGGGATTTTATTCCAGAGTGAAGGGAGCCTCTGGGTTATGAATCTGTCCCTCCATCATGTCCTATTTATTTCAGTGCTGAGGTTCAAGTCTCTCGAGCGCGTAGCTCGATGGGATTTGGATTTTCTTTGATGCAGCATGTCCATTAATTCCGGGTTGGACATGGCTTTATACGTCAGGCACAGATCGCCTCTGAGCAGGCGGTATGCCACTGAGTAGAGCTAGAGTTTCTTTAACCGGGCAGCATATGGCATCTGTTTGAGCCCTTTGATCCTCTTGCCGAGGTACTTTTGGGGTCTTTCCAGTTGCTGCAGGTGTCTGGTAAGGTACATCCCAAAAGGGGCATTGTACTCAATTATGGGCCTGATGAGGGATGGGTAAAGAGGCACGATGACCTCCCCTGATCTAGATGTGAATCCCTTCATGATTAGGTGGGCTATATAAAATGTTTTTCTAACCACTTTGGCCACGTGGTTGTCAAATGAGAGATTGCTATCAACTTGGGTCCCCAGGTCCCTAATTACTTCTTCCGTACTTAATGGATTACCACCTATGTGGTAATTTGTGGACACTTTGTTTTGCCAAAGGGATGACTATACACTTTTTGGCATTTAGCTTGAGGCCATGGCTCTGGCACCAGTTGTCTGTTTCTATGAGGCCCTTTTGGAGGATGCTTGTGTCGGCTGGAGAGTCGATTATGGTGCCCAGTTTGCAGTCATCTGCGAACTTGGTCAGCCACAGTCCTTCTGTGTTTGCCTGTACCTCCGAGAAATATATACCTAACAAGAGAGGTCCCAGGACTGAGCCTTGTGGGACGCCACTTGTAACTGGTTTGGAGTCTGACATGGCTCCAGCAATTCTAACCGTGTGGGTTCTGTCCTTGAGCAAGTTTGCAACCCATCTAGTGACATAGGGGTTTATATTTAAACTGGTGAGCTTATCTATAATGCCCGAGTGGGGTATTGTATCGAAGGCTTTTGCGAGGTCCAGGTAGGCTGTGTGGACCACCTTCCCCTCGTCAATGGCCTTGGTGATTGTTTCAAAGAAATCGACCAGGTTTAAGAGGCAGGATCTGCCCTTAACAAAGCCGAACTGGGTAGGATCCAGTGTCTGTAGGTCCCCAATATCTTTATTTATGAGGTCCATGATGATCCTTTCCATAGCTTTGCAGACCAAGCTAGTCAGGCTTATGGGGCGATAGTTTCCAGGATCCGTTGAGGCACCACCTTTGTGGAGAGGGACCACTGTTGCTGTACACCACTCTTTGGGTACATATCCTGTAGTAAGGCTGAGATTGAACAGTAGTTTTATGATGTTCATCGTGTTACCCTGCTGCAGTCATCACACTTGGGTTATCCTGTCGTCAGGCGGTCCATGAGTCGGCGAATTCCAAAGTCTTGGTCTGGCGTCGGTTGCTGTCGCTTCTTCCCTGACGTCAGTGCGCCAGGGGTATATATAATGCATCCGACGCCATCTTCTTCAGTCTTTCTTGCCGTGCGGTGCCCGAAGCAGAAGCAGTTCGCAAGTGCCGGTCGGCCGACTCCTGAGATTTTCAAACTCGAATTTCAGACCGAAGTCTTCAATAAAGCTAAGTACCCCGTTGGGGAAACTTTTCTTGCCTCAGACCGATGTCAGAAAAAGTTAACAATTGTATTTCTTGTGGGAAGCAAATACCTCATAAGGATTTTCATTCTTACTCCATACTTTGCCTAGGCCCAGACCACGACGTCACTAGTTGTCGTTTTTGTGCTAGGTTTAATAAGCGTACTATAAAAAGACGCTTTGATTTCACACGACACTACTTCGGTAGAAAATTTAACTACACTATGCCGTCAGAGCAACTGACTACTGGCGTGCACAAAAAATGCAAGGATAAGGACAGGCAGCCTAGACCCAAGCCAAACTCCGAGGCCTCGGCTGGTCCAATCTCCGGTTCACCGGCCTTCAGTGAGGCTCCGACGCAGCCCCTGACTACCGCAGATCTGGAACCCGAGACCGCTTCGGAACTTTTGGCAGAAAGTACCAGGCCAACGTAGCCATTTTGTTCAGCCCCTACCGACGACACTGCTGAAAAAGATGTCGGTGCTGCAGAAACACCTTCGGTTTCTGAAGGCGTCTTCAGACCGACGATGCTCACCATTAAAACGTATCCTAAGACGAAGACTCCTATTAAACCTAAAAAGACTGCACTTCAGTCCCCTGTTCAAGGCCCCATGCCTAAGAAACAGATGCTCAAAATGTTTGAAGATTTGATCTCTTTAATCAGGGGTTCCCAACCCCCTCCTGACGAAAGGCCTAGACAAGAGGAAGATTATGCATCCTCTGAACAAGTGTCTATTTCCTCAGGCTCCTCAGAGGACCAAGATTACTCCTTCTCCCCTTATGAAGATTCTGATGCTGAGGATTCCATTCCCTCAGCTTCTCCCCTGAAGACTACTCCTTTGGGGAAACTTTACACACTATGAGGGAACATTTTCACTGGGAAGGTCAGGACTACTCTGACTCAAAGAAAAGGCTCAGAGAGTTTCTTTTACTCCCCCAGCACAGACCACTTGCCATCCCCCCAGTTTTAGACATTGTGGATGATGTTTACTTAGAATCCAGTTTGAACCCATATTCTCTGCCTCCTGCTCCGGCCAAACCTGACAGATACTATAGAGTGCCTGATTCCCACAAATTTCTTTACAAAAGTCCTGTTGCTGATCCAGAGACTATCTCCCAGGGTCCCAAAGGGGCTAAGGCTTCTATAACTAAAAATCCTGTACCCTCTGAAAGGGACTCCAGAGCACTAGACAGGTGGGGGAAAAAGGTTTACACCTCAGCCACTCTAGCTATGAGGGCACTAAATTGCCAGTTTCACATGCTAAAATATCAGTAATTTCTAATGTCTCAGTTAAAACAAAAAATGAGCACACTCCCTCAACAGTCTGAATTGAAAGAAATGCAGGATCTGTTGCATGCAACTGAACAGGTGGGCAAACATACTTTACAATGTGGGTTTGATTCTTTGGAGGCTTCCTGCAGAGCAGCTGTCACTGGGTCTGTTATACGCACGTATGCTTGGTTAAAGGAACAAACTCTGCCTGATCATGTTAAAGCAAAGCTTCTAGATGCTCCCTTACAGCAGGATGTTCTTTTTGGAGTTAAAGCAGAAGAAGTCTTAAAGAAAATGGAGGATAAGGCAAAATCTATGTAGGCAGTTCCTCAGAGGGGCAAAAAACATTAGGCCCCCCAGGAGAGCACCTACACCAACATGGGACCTCAATTTTGTTCTGGAAAAACTTACGCTACCTCCCTTTGAACCAGCTTTCTCTGCAGATCTACAGTTCCTATCATGGAAGACTGCCCTGCTGCTAGCAATAACTTCAGCTAGAAGAGTCTCAGAGCTGCAGGCACTAATGGCAGTGGAAACTTTCCTCATTTTCCATCAAGACAGAGTTTCTCTACGAGCTAATCCTTCCTTCATGCCTAAGGTGGTTTCCAGTGTGTCTTTAAATCAAACCATTCACTTACCCACCTTCTTCCCAAACCCACAGAACAAAGGAGAAAGACTCCTGCATTCCTTGGACATTCACAGGCAACTTCGCTACTACTTGGATAAAACTAAGGCTTTCAGAAAATCTGACTAGCTCTTTGTATCCTATGCTACAGCTTCACAAGGGAAGGCTATATCAAAACAAACCATTTCCAAATGGATAGGACATTGCATTCATTTTTGCTATACCCATTATGGAAAACCAGTTCCTGCTACCATTAGGCCCCACTCTACCAGGGCAACAGCTACATCTACAGCCTTCCTCAGGGGGGTACCAACCAAGGAGATTTTGGAAGCTGCAACTTGGAGTTCAGTACACACTTTTACCAAACACTATCACTTACCACTTTACTCTAAGACTAGGGCTGGCTTCGCCAGTGCAGTTCTGCAGGGCCTTCTAGCCTCGTCTAATCCTCTATAACTCCTCCACCCATCCATAGCTTTGGGATTCTACCCAAGTGTGATGACTGCAGCAGGGTAACATGATGAACATAGTAGTTTTGTACCTACCATAAATGTAGATGTTCGAGTGTACACCCTGCTGCAGTCCAGGTTACCCTCCCTCCATCCCCTCTGATCTAACTGGCTAAATCTATACAATTCCTTCCTGATGTATTTGCTTATAGCTGGAGGGATTTTGTGTTTGTGCAAAAAAATTACTTTATTTGGTACTAATTACTGACCACCTTTTTGGGGGCACCTGACATCTGGGGCAAGAAAAACTGAAGAAGATGGTGTCGGATGCATTATATATACCCCTGGCGCACTGACGTCAGGGAAGAAGTGACAGCAACCGATGCCGGACCAAGACTTTGGAATTCCGGCCGACTGTGGGACCGCCTGACTACAGGATAACCCAAGTGTGATGACTGCAGCAGGGTATACACTCGAACATCTACATTTATGGTAGGTACAAAACTGTACTTTTGGGTTTAGCTCTTCTTGGAGTTCATGTAGGACGCAGCCCGGGACACCGTCTGGTCCCATTGATGCTGTGTTTTTTGCTTTGGAGAGGGCGGCTCTTACCTGAGCATCTGAGATGTCAGGGGGGCAGCACTCGGCTGGGATAGATATTCGCCCTTTTGGTGGGGAGGGGGGGGTTGTGCTGAACCTGCCAGCTAGGATGTTGGCAATGTCTGTGGGTTCGGTGTATTTTTTGTCATTTTGGACTAATTCTGAGCATATCTGGGAATTCCCACCCAGGTTCCTAACATAACTAAAGAAAGCCTTGTGATTATCCTTAGTGTCCTGTGCAATTTGTCTCTCGAAGCTGGCCTTAGATGATTTTATGAGTGCCTGTAGTTTTTTGCTAATACTGATCAGAGATGCCTCCCCTTTTTTGGATTTTGCTCTATCATGCAGTAGCTTCCTCCTTCTGTTGTATAGTTTGTTTATGGCTGGGGGCCACCAGACAGGATGTCTGCCTTTGGAGGACTGGGTCTTGTTTTTCTTTGGGATTGCATGATCCATGCATTCCTGAAGGTGTTCATAGAATGCGTTTATAAAGGATTCTGCGGTCTGGGCTGTATTTTCCACAGGCCTGGGGGCTATGAAGGATTCCACCTCGGTTTTGAGGAGTGTGAAATTTGCTTTAGAGAAGTTTTTCACTGTGGTTTTGTGGGCAGGGGGTGGGGTCGGGATGTGAATATCCAGTGAGATTAGTTTATGGTCTGATCTTACCAGTGAGGGATACACTTCTGGTCTGGAGCATAGAGTCCCCATGTTGGTGATGATCAGGTCCAGTATGTTTTCCCCTCTTGTGGGAGTGGTAACAAGTTGTTCCATAGCATTTGAGTTTATAAATTCTAGGAACCTTTGGGCTAGGGTGTTGGAGCTAGAGTAATGCTCCCAGTCTATGTTTGGGTAGTTGAAGTCGCCCAATATAATGGTATTTGGAGAGACCTTCATATTTTCCAGTGTTCTCAGGAAGGCCGAGTGGGGTTCCTGAGTTTGGGAGGGTGGTCTGTAGCAGGCTATAAACTGGAAGGCAGTTTTACCCACTGTTAGTTGCACACGGATACTCTTTGATGTTTCGTGCTGTGCCACCAACCTGGAGGTGTGGGTATCTTTGACGAATATTGATACCCCCCCTCCCTTTGTGGTTCGGTCCAAGTTTTGGGGCCGAATAGCATGGTATGAGGTATAACCTGGTAGTGCTGGGGTGCTCTCGGGAGCCTTGAACCAGGTTTCTGTTACTGCACAGATATCGATGTTCTCCATGCTAAGGAGAGTTTCGAGTGTGTGCATCTTGAGGTTTAGACTTCTGGCGTTGAGTAGCATTACTCTTAGTTTCTTATCCCTTGTGATACCTATGGAGGCGGGTTTATCTTTTGAGTCTTGCCTAAAAAAGGCACTATGGTGGTAGCAAGAGCCTTTGCCAATATCCGAAAGCCCAGGGGTGACAGGTGCAAGCCGTCCCTAGCGAAGCATCGTGGCTTGTCGAGCATGTCATCCCAGGCTGACAGGCATTGGATCCCCTTTGATTGACACCAGTACTTAAGCCAATTGTTGAAATTGATCATCTTGTCTTCATATTATGGCATCATTCTTGGTGAGGGTAAGATGCTACTCAAGGTCAGGGTCATACCGGCCTGGGCTATATGCTCAGAGAGCTCCTCTATGTCTCTTTTCATGTAGTCCAGGGAGGTATGTCTCAGGTCATTCACACCAGCATGGACAATGACTGAGTCATATTTGGAATTGCCTTGGAGTGACCTGAGTGCGTGTGTTATGTGGCAGATCCTTGCGCCCGACAGGCCGCTCACCGTGACCTTCTCCTTGTTCATCCTGGTGAGCAGGACGTCAGTGTGCCTGACGATAGAGTCACCTATTACAAGTGTATCAGGTGTGTTGTTTAGCCTTAAGGGCTGTGACTGTTCGGCACACTGGCTTTGTGAGCTATGTGTTGCACGTGTTTTGTTTTGGGGTAGCGGTTGCTTGGGTGTCTGCTTTGGAGGTCTCTGCTGCTTAGGCAGATTTTTATTTAGAGCCTCTGAGTATGTTTTTGTGTGTTTATGTGTTTGGTTTGCTGTCGTGGTAGGTCTATGTGAGACTAGAATTGTAGTGAGTGTGGTTTCCTTCTCCTCCTGACTGGTTACGCCAGTACTGATTTGAGAGAGCTTAGCCTCCAGTTTGGCTATATGGTTGCATCTCTCACATGCAACCATATAGCCAATGAGGCAGTTGTAACATTGCCTCAAGATTCCCAGATTCACCAGCTGGACCAGAGAGGAGATTGACAACTGACCTTTGGACATGCTAGAACAATACTGGGAATTCCTTTATAATTGAAAAAAAGGGCCAATGGGGAACAAGGTACTCCAGGGGAGTTTGTGAGGGTGTAGTGCTTTTAATTTTTTAGTACTGACTTAGTGAGCAAGTGCCAGGTAACTTAAATGCAATGTGTTACAGGTAACTTAAATGCAAAAATGACAAACAGTAACTTTCTTTCAAGTGAAACAAGGAAATAAGTACAGTAAGCAATGCAGATATCACTAGGGATCCACAGAATCTGATGTAGATTTAATTGATTCCTCATTAGCATATGAAATGTGGAATTGTGCAAGCTCCTTTCAAAATCTAAAGAACCAAAAATGCTTGTGGTAGAGTGCTAACATGAGTGTAATATTTTTATACAACTGAATTCACAAATGTTGAGTGCATATTAGCTGTGTCTTCATGATTCACTGGTGTAATGAATAACTGTTCATATACCACAAAAAACAAAAACAAACAAAAAAAAAAAACAAGTACATTGTGTTTCAAACCCATGCCATGCTTAAACCTGTCTGTCTCTGTAAAGAATTTTCATTGGGATACTAATAAACTTCTGGGCTGTAGAGCTTCTTTTGTTTTGAAACTGATTGTATGTTGTGAAAGTGGTTGGTAATCCAATAATTTCCCAAGGATTTATAACTATTATAGGAAAGTATTTCATGCTTAAAACAATGGCGGGATCTGTTTTCTAGCCTGCATTCAGATTCTGAAATTAAAGCTGAAACCACTTATAGCAAAATAAACTAAATGGTTTAGAAGTAAGTAAGTCATTAACTTATAAATTATACATCAGGGCCACAGTAGACCAGGACCACAGTACTAAGATCAAACCATGTTGATAAATTTTATTTTGAGTTTCTGATTTAGAAAATGCCTCAGACACCCTGCAAGATTAGTTCATATATTTGGCATACCCATTCAGCCTGTAATAATGCCATAATTAAAAGTATACTACTTGTATCAAGTTTTGACATGTAATATGTAAATACAATGTTATGGAAATTCAAGGACTACAGAAATGTGATGATTAAGAGAAATAAAATAAAAGCTTTTTATTATCTTCCTAATCGATCATTTCATTCAAGAAAACAGTATGCCCATATCAGATGTATCTGAAGAAAAATAAGAACTTTTATTTATTCCAATGGGTCTATATTACATGATCAAAACTTTAGGTACTTGAATACCTAAGGCTCAATCTGTAAATCTTGAAAAGTAAAAACCACAAACGGCCACATCCACACAGGGAAAGAATTCCTTTGGCCGTATTAAAAAAAACTTTTAAACCCAAATCAGGGGGGGGGCTTCACCCCCCCCAATGTGGGGCCTGTGCCTCCCACACCCCCTCTAACTAAATATACCAACTCCGAGATTGCTCTACATTGGGCAAAGGGCAATTTCCACATAACGGCCAAGCAAATTTTTTCCCCTGAAGAAAAATTTGTTGAAGTGGCCATTCACGTTTTTTAACTTTCAAGATTTACAGAGCAAGATTTAGGTATTCGACTTCCTAAAGTTTCAATCTGATAATATGGAACCATTCCAATAGAATTAATAGCATTGTAAAATCAGTAAAATAAATGTTTAAATTGTCTCAGAAATTGTTAAAAAAATTCTGAGCTATTTTGATTTGTTCCTGATGTTGGATGGGAAAGAAAATTGAAAAAATGAAAAGTAAAATTTACTGCAGCAAAGGTAATGCGAAGGGTCAGCAGCCCCATGTGCAGGGTATTTGGGGGCCTGATTGGTAGTGTTGAAGAGTTTAAGATCGATCCCTCTAAAGCAGCTATAATTCAGATTGAGGCTGCTTAATGGTAATTAATACTTGCTTTGTGCTTTTTTAATTTCTCCAAGCCTTTTAGATTCCTAATACCATGACGGGAATGGATCCCATTCCCAAGTCAAAGTATGGTTAAAGTTTATGAAATTAGTATTGTTTCAATCTTTGATGTTAGCCAGAAGTGCTCTTTGCAGCACCTACAATGTGCCTAGTAATGACTCCTGCAATTCATACAAAGTTACATGTATCTTTAACATATGTAAGTACGATTGTAAATTTTTTTTATGAGACTCGTTGCTCCTACTACTGTTGGAACTGTCTGGGTATCCTTCTTCCACATTGCCCTTGTTGCTGCCTGCAAATCCTGGTACTTTATGACTTTGTGTCTCTCTGTAAGTAAGACACTTTAGTCAATGGGTGTAGCAATTTCAAGGATCAATGCGACTATTGTCTTCTTGTTATGGCTACTATATCTAGTTTTCGTGCATCTATTTTTTGAACTGTTGGTAATGGGTGATCCCATGTGATATAAACTTTATCATTTTCTGTAATGCTTTGTGGCTCATGTTTCCAGTGTTTTCCAGCTACTTCAGTATTATAATGTTTGCACAATCCCTAATGCAACAGTCTTGCCACATTATTATGCCTTTCAGTATACAGTCCTTCTGCCATTTGTGTATCATAACCAGCAGCAAGATGTGCGACTATTTCCAGTTCTGTTTTACAAGGCCTACATTTGTCTGTTTCTCCCACATGATCCGTGAACTTGCTAAACCAATGTGTATGCAGTCAACTATCTTGGGCCGCCAGTATTAACCTTTCATCTTTTGGTTTTAATTCTCCTCTCCTTAACCATTCCTGCATTCGATCTTAATCAGCATAAAGTTGCCCCAAAAGTTTTCTATACTTGCAACTATATTTATGCATTTTCCACATTTCTTGCCTTCTCATCTGATCCTTCACCTTATATTCTTTCATTTGTTTTTTGGCACATTCAGTTGCTGCCTGATTTTTATCTACTTTTGATATAATTTCTGTTCCAGCTTGACACCGATATGCTTCCCTCTAGATTAAGCTGGGAAGTCATCTTAGACTTACTCTCCTTGTGTTTTAAATCTTTCACTATATATATATTTGGGTCTTATGAGGTCAGCAGGTATGTATGTAGTCCTATGATTGCAGATCTATAGATGTAATTAATTTTGAAGAGGCCCATACCTCTTTTAGAACAGGGAATATATAGTCTTGTTATACACTGATTTTTAGAAATAATTTGATGAGGATGAAATATCTTTCTAGTTTTTCCGTCCAGCCAATCCAATACCTTTTGGGGCCAATCAGCCACTCCAAAACTGTAAGTTAGGATAGGAAGAGTAAATTGGTTTATAGCTTGGACTGTATTCATAGACATCTGCACTGTTTTCAATATTAATTTTAGTCTTCTAAAACATTCCTTACTAAGTTTTATTCTCATTTTATTCATGTTTTATTGTTGATCCTTCATCAATTCCCAAATATTTATACAGTGCCTCTTGCTCAGGTTCTCTTACATCACATTCCTGTCCCAGGCTGACATTTTCTTGGTGCTGCAACTTTCCTGCTTTAAAGGTTGCTTTCACACATTTACTAAGACCAAATGACATTCTCATATCATCTGAAAATGTTTTGACCACTTGCAGTTCTACTTTCAGTTTCTCATCTGATTAACTATACAGTTTTAAGTCATCTACAAAAAGAAGATGAGAAGTATTTAAACTGTGTTGATTTTGGGAGCCAAATTGTAGCCATGGCCTAATCTGTTAAGTAGACAGCTTAATGGGTTAAAGGCATGATAAAAGAGCAACATTGACAAAGGAATATCCTGCTTTGAATTTTTATCCCTGGAATAATAATTTGGCCTTTATCATGGCTTAACTGCAAAATGGTTTGCCACTGTTTCATGGTCACTGTAATGTAATCAGTGTAGGGTATATCCATGGCATACTTAGATTTTTCCCCTTTTTACAGTTCTCCATTATGACTTTATTTAACAGCAAATTGTCTTTTGTTCCATTGACTTTCTTTTGTTACCCTTTTGTTCTAATGCCATGATTGAATTTTCTTCTAAATGACTATAAATTCTATCGGCATCAATTCCAGTGTATAGTTTATACATCATCAGAAGGCAAGTTATTTCTTAACTGTTTTTAGGATAGCTTGCAGGTTTGCTCTTAAGTAGGAGTTTTGTTTTTCCTGTTTCTATCCAGGATGGTATCTGTCCGGGGTATGCATATAAATAGTTCTTAATCAAGGGCTAAATTCTTCACGCAAAGATCTTAATACTTTTAACCAGAAGTTAGATACTGCATATGGGCCTGGGGTTTTCCAGTTAGGAGCTTTTCTTAACTTTGTTTCAATTTCTCTGGCCGTTACTTCATTCCATTTTATATTTTGTACATTTGAACTTCTCGTTCTTTTTTTTTTTTCACTTCTTCTGTTCATTTAGCATGTTATGTTCCACAGGATCTTCATAGATTATTTTCCAAAATGTACCTATGTCTTTTTTTTGGGGGGGTGTTTCAATTCCTTTTGCCTTGTTTCCCAATTCTCTATAAAACGTTTTTGGGGTCATCATTAAATTGCTTATTTTGTCCTTGATATTTATCTGCATATCTTCTAAGTTTTTCTGCCTGTGCTGATATTTTAGTTTATTATTTGTGATCGTGAACAGTACCTGATCTGTTCTTATACTGCTCATTGCTTTTATCACATCTATCTTTCTGAGTAATTTTGTTGATCTGTTCCCTCTTCTATACTCTTCTAACAGTGACACTTCTTGTCTTAAGTGCTTTATAGTTTTCTCTATTTAATAATTCCATGATGGCATTTGATTTCTCCCCTTCCTTTCCCTTAATGTCGTGAGTTTTTTTTTTGCAGCAGGACATTATCTGTTATTAATTTAGCTGCACAGTAATATATCCTATTTACTTCTGTTATATCACATAAATCTCTATGAGCAGTCCTAATTACTGTACTCATTGTTTTAGTAGGCTTCTCACTTTTTGGGTTTAATTGACTTTCTGTAGTGTATTTCTTTAATTGATCTTGATATGTCTATCCATCTCTATTACATCAGGCAACTCTTCTCTTAGATCATTTTCTTCTAAACTGAGGGCACATTCTTTGTTCTCCATTTCCTGGGAGCATTCTATGGAAAGTTCCAGAGCATCTTCCTGTGGCACATTCTTTTCAGTTTCATCCTGTGTTATCCATTGCTCTTTCATATGGGATCTCAGTAGCCTATCACTCTACAACACTGACTTCATCAGAGTTGCCACAGTTTCCTATTCCTTCCCTTGCTGTGCAACTCCAGCTGAACTATTTGTACTGGTTTCCTATGGAAGGCTCCAAAGTATCTTTATATGATAACTCATCAGATGTTTCCCACTCCACTGTTTTTTTCTTTAATTCTGGAATTGATTGCTCTATCTTGCTGTGATATTATCAGAGTTTGATTTTCTACACTGAATCCTTCACTTCGCAGGTAATCCATAACCTCAGTTTCTATTTCTTTAACTTCTCCATTACTAATCCACTTTTCTACTTTTCCTCTTTGTTTTCTTATTTTTGCATTGTAAAATTGTCCATATCTGGATGCCTTTGCCTGTATTTCTCTTCAAACATCTTTGGTGCTGCTCTTTTTGAATTGATTAGTTTTGCTTTCTCCTTTGCATGAATATTGCAGCATATTAAATCTCTTTTTTCTTTCCCATGTCCATATTTCTTCTTTAGCTGTCTCCTGCACATCCTGTTTCTCCTTACTTGGGGGACTCATTTTTCCATTATGCTGTGATATAACCCGTGTTAAACTTTCTACACTAAATCCTTCACTTCACAGGTACTCCATAACTTCAGCTTCTATTTTGCTAAAATGTATGCTACTAATCTTCTGTTCTATGTTCCCTCTTTGTGATATTATTTTTTGTAGTGTGAAAATGTCTGTATCTGGATGCTTTTGCATGTATTTCTCTTTGAATATATTTGGGTCTGCTTTTTTGTATTGATTAATTTGGCTTTCTCCTTTGCATAAATATTGCACCACATTTGATCTCTCTTTTTTTCCCATGTCCATATTTCTTTTTTATACCTTTCAAAAATGTCTAGATTTTGTTGTTTATATTTTCACACTTCCTCAGTCACTTCATTTTCGAAACGGCCCAAGGTCTCTTGGTTTATATAATATTTTCATAAATTTGTCGTATTAATAAACATTTTTTTTTTATTTGAAGCTTCTGACAGTTTTTATTGTGCAATTAATTTTCTTTTCTCTAATTTCACTCATAATATTTTCTTAAATCTTCTGTCTAGAAATTGTGGGCTTCTTGCATAATAGCAACAATACATAATTTATTTCATATCCTCAGTAGTCCACCCTATTGTCTTTATGACTTTTTTTTGGTTATCAGTTTCTTTGATTTTTGTAGACTACTACTTCCTTCTACAATGTGGGGGGGGGGGGCTAGGCCCATTGTAGGAATATTTCTGTCTCTTGAGGATTCTATCTACACTGACATCTTTTTCAGTCCTGTCACCAGTGCCCCTTACCAGGATTGGGCACTTTTTTCCCTAGGTCTTGTGCACCCAGCTATCTTTTTTATTTTTTTAACCTACTTCTGTCAATGATATACAATGGATATGAAAAGTGTGCCCACTCCTGTAAAAATGCCAGGTTATTGTGATATAAAAAAATGAGACCACAATAAATCATTTCAAAACTTTTCCCTCCTTTAATGTGACCTACAACCTGCACAATTCAATTGAAAAACAAACAAATCTGTTAGGGGAAAAAATATAAAAAAATACAAAACCCCACTTGGGCATGGTCAGAAAAACTGAAAGAACTAGGTATACACCCCTTTCTAACATGCTAGATAGCTAGTTGACTCACCGAGAGGACCCAGGATGTTAGAATCAGAGATGCCACTTCCACAAAGAGGTTGGTCACTTGTGGTGTCCCCAGAGATCTGTGCTAGGCCCACTCGTCTTTGGCATCTACTTCTTGGATGTCAAAGCAAATGTCAAAGGCCTCTGGCGAACCAAGTTCACAGATGATTGCAAACTTGGAGCAGTCATTGAATCCCCCCAAGATGAGAACACCCTTCAGGATGGTCTAACACAAATGCCTGGTTCCAAAGTCATGGCTTATAATTAAATACCAAAAACTACTTTACAGTACATTTTGAGAAGTCTGTCACCCTGGGCAACTACATCATCAATAAAACACCCTTAAAGGTTGATTCACTAGTGAAGTATCTGGGAATTTATGTAGACAGAAACTTAGGCTTTGACCAACATATGTCCAGGGAAATAAGAACATCCTTCTATTTTGCTCAACTTATAAGCAAAAGCATGGCATCTTGGTCCAGAGAGGTCATCATACCACTGTACCTGTCCCTCATCTGGCCCATAGACTATAATGCTCCATTTCAGTATGTACTTGATCAGACACATGCAGCAACAGGGACATCCACAAAGTTCCAATACAAGAAGAATACAGGGAGTAAGCACAGTGTACTACACTTACTGACTCAAAGCCCTGTCTCTTTACTCAGTATCAAACAGATTTCTGAGAGATGATCTTTGCCTGGCCTAAAAGTCATCCCTGGACCTTGTTTTTATGAATCTTTTACACACTTGCAAAACAAACAATATTGGAACTACTAGATTAAAAGACCTAAATATTGCTTGCAACATAAATATAGCATGTCGGGGAGGCAGATATGTTTCTCAGAGAATTCCCATTATCTGGAACAGGCTCCCCATCCATGTGAAGCAGAGTTCCTCCCTATCGATATTTAAACCAGTGTATGAGTAATCAGAAATTTGTCCTGGTTTGGTTTCCATATCTCTTACATACAGGCAGTTAGTAAATCATCCCGTACAAATCAAATTTGTGGGTCATGTTTGGGTTGCATGACTAGGCCTTTAAGGGCCCTAGTGGTTGTTAACCTAGTCAGTAAGATTGTGAGTGGTACACACATTGAACCCATCACAAACAATTCAAAGCAGACAAATAGACCTACATATGCTGAGGCACATAAATGTAACCTTCCTAAGCCCCAAAGACCTCCTAGATGAAGTACACATAACAAATACCCTCAGCAGCCCCAAATGCACTCTTTCAAAACAATGCCCACATCAACACATAGAACCATATCTCATGGAGCCTCTACTTTTAAGCCGTTAAAGCAAGCCACCGCACAATCCAGAATTGTGGTCATTGGAGACTCCATCATGAGTCATGCTGATGTCCCTCTCACAAGGCTGAGAAAGGAGAAAGCCGCTGTCAGTTGCTTATCAGGGGCTAGGATCCACCACGTTACACATGCATTCAAGTCATTGGACCACAACTACCAGTATGACTCAGTCATAATCCATGTTGGAGTAAATGACCTGAGAAGTACCTCCCTAGACTATATGAAGACAGCCATCATAGAGCTCTCGGAATATGTGTCTCAGGCTGTTATGAGCCTAGCATTGAGCAGCATTTTACCTTCTCCAAGGATGATGCCACAATATGAACAAAAGATGACTGACTTTAATTATTGGCTTAGTTTCTTGTGTCATTCTAAGAGGGTGCAATATTTGACAGCATAGAATGAGTGGCCAACACACCATGCTGCTTTGCCAGGGATAGTCTGTATCTCTCTCCTCTAGGCTTTAGAATGTTAGCTAAAAATTTCCTTCCCCTGTAGTGCCTTTTTTAGGCAATGCCAAACTGAAAGTACTTCTGACATAGCAAATCAAAACCAAGGAAATCTAAAGGTATCACTGGTCAATGCTAGGAGTCTAAATTAAAAAACTCCACTCCCTAGAAACTGTATTCACCCTAGATAATGCTGATGTCTGTCTGGTCAATGAGACATGATTTAAAGCCACAGGGAGCACACCAACGGTGCAAGGTTATAATGCCTTCCACACATTTAGACTAGATACTGCACAGACAGGGACTAAAGGTGGAGGTGACTTGATTTACATCAAAAATAAATATACCTCAAGGCTGGTCAAACAGGACAATATACTGGAGCTGCTTCATGTCCAAATCACCATAGGCAAAATCCAATACAACTTTCTGGCATGCTATAAGTTCCCCTGTATGACCCAAGAAACCTGTACCATGTATTTAAACTTATTGGAAGTACTCACCATCCAACTGAATACCATATTCATGGGCAACTTTAACTATCCCACTATTAACTGGAAGTCCTATAGGCCATGGAGCAGATTATCAGAGACCTTATTAACAGACTGGCAACCTCCAAAAACTCAACCCCACACAGTTTGGGTTTGTCAAGGGGAGGTCATGTCTGTTAAACCTGGCTGACTTCTTTGAGACAGTCACCAAAGCCATGGACGAGGGGAAGATGGTGCACACCGCGTACATTGACCTGGCAAAAGCCTTGGACACTATTCCCCACTCAGGCATAATAGATAAACTCTCTCAACTAGGCATTAGTCCATATGTTACCAGATGGGTAGCAAACTGGCTCACTGATAGAAACCACCTTATCAAAATAGAGGAAGCCACTCAAGCAGTAGACCTGTAATGAGAGGCTTACCCCAGGGATCAGTCTTGGGGCCTCTGTTATTCGGGTTATATTTCTTAGAGGTGCAGGCCAAAACCAGTGGGCTATGGCTGACCAAGTTTGCAGATGACTGCAAGCTAGGCACGGTCATCAATTCCCCAATTGATGCAGACGTCCTCCAATAGGGTCTCACCCAAACAAATGACTGGTGCCAGAAACATGGCCTCAAGCTGAATGCTAAAACATGCATCATCATCCCCTTTGAGGAGAGTGACTTCCCCACATATTATCACATTAATAAGAATGTCCTAAGCATGCAGTCAGTCATGAGGGATTTGGGCATCCAGCGTGATAGCAACCTGACTTTTGGCCATCACGTTGCTTCCATTGTGCAGAAAGCTTTCTACATGGCCCACCTCATAAGTAAGTGTATCTCATCCAGGGACAAGGAGGTCATAACATTCCTGTATTCTTCCCATATATGGCCATTTGGTGGGTACAACACCTCCCTCGGCATATACCTCACAAAGCACATGCAGCAGCTGGAGAGACCACAGAGGTTCCTCACCAGGAGAATCCAGAGCCTCAAACATCTACCCTACCCAGATAGGCTAAAAGCCCTGTTCCTCTACTCTGTTTCATATAGACTCCTCACAGGTGACCTCTGTCTGGCATACAAAGCAATCTGAGACCCCACCTTGATGTGACGGCTGCATATCCGGAAGTCAAGCTCCACTCGAGTAATCTGCATGCACAACACCAACCTGATCTGTCACATCAATAGGACTTGTTGGTGGGACAGGTTTGTGTCCCAGAGACTCCCCCATCTGTGGAGTAGACTCCCTCTCCACATCACACAGAGTACCTCATTATCCCTTTTTAAGTGCAACCTGGATAACTGGATGTGGAACAAAAAATACACCCCTGGGATTCCACCTGTGTCCCTACTGGACAAGAGCTTTGGGTGCTGACTTGTCTAAACATAGGCTAAACTCCTGGCTAGGCTTATAAGGGCCTCAGGGCTAAAAGCAAAGTAATTTCCTATGATCCCATGATCCTATGACACCAAATGTACAGGCACAGAGATTCCTGGATTTTGTAAACCCAAACTCCTTGGATCAGATTGCCAGTACAACAACCAGGGGATCAACCATACTGGATATGGTCCTCACTAATATGGGAGAGTGCTGCACACCCACTACTGCAATATCTTCCCTAGTAAGGTCAGACCACAAAATGGACTCCTTTGAAGTAAAAATAAAGCTTGGACCTCCAGCTAAACATGAGTTATTCAGGAACTACTCTAAGGGTAACTTCCTGCTATTAAGTGATAGCCTGGCAAAATGTCAAGCCCCCATAAACCCTGCGAAAACTGCAGACTATGCAGAACTGTTCAGAGACACCTTGTACAAACATGTTAATAGCTGCATAGAGGCAGCTGTACCCACCAGGAAGAAGTACAGAACTATCTAAAAAAAAAACAAGCAACCCTGGTGGAATCACAAAATCAATAGACTGCATAACAGAAGGAAGAAAATCATGGTAAAAATTAGGAGGTGCAGCACCCAGCAGGATAAAAGCAGTTTGAACGATCTAAACAAACAACTCAGATGACAAATAAACCCTACCTCAGCCAAATTTGAGGTAAATTTGGCCTCCCAGGCCAAGGACAACCACAAGCCATTCTTTATGTATGTCCGCAATATCAAAGGAAATACACAATTGTGTGCAGAGCTCATTGCAAATGGAGCCACCTATACTGAGACAGAAGATATAGCAAACCCACTGGTTGATAAATTCAACTGCAACTTTACCCCTCTCTCCCCCTCAACATGCCCTCATGAAACACCATTAAATATAACTCCCCCTGCTGTCACTAGGGAACAGGTACTTAATGCTCTCTTTAAGGCAAAGAACACTGCATCAGTAGGCCCAGACAATATCCCAGGATGCCTTCTAAATAACATGAAACATGACCTATCAGGCTATCTGGAATTGCTATTAACTGTTGCCTCCAAACAGGCTATGTGCCTCATGAATGGAGAACATCAACAGTTATCCCTCTGCACAAAGGTGGGCCATCTACAGACTTTGGAAACTACAGACCCATAAGTCTCACTAGTCTTATATGTAAAGCCACGGAAAGAAGTATCATGGAAATGAGCAACAGTGATATAGTAAACCCTCAAACACTGGATCTAACCCAGTTTGGTTTCAACAAGGGCAGGTCATGCCTACTCAACCTGGTGGACTTCTTTGAGAAGGTCAACAAAAGAATGGATGAGGGTAAATTATCTCACAGTGCCTACCTTGACCTGGCCAAGACATTTGACACAATACCCACTTGGGTATTGTTGACAAACTTATGAGGTTAGGTACAAATCTGTATGTCACCCAATGGATAGCCAACTGTCTCACAGACAGGACCCAGGAAGTTAGAATTCAAGAGTCCACCTCTTCAAAGATGCTAATCACAAGTGGAGTCCCTCAGGGATCGGTCCTTGGACTGCTCCTGTTTAACATTTACTTCTCTGAGGTCAAGGCCAGTGTCAATGGTCTCTGGCTGAGTAAATTTGCAGCTATCATTAAATCCCACACTGACACAGATGTTCTCTAGGAAGGCTGAGGCAGGCAAAAAATGGTGTCAGAGCCATGGACTAAAACTAAATGCCAAGAAATGCATAATAGTATCCTTCGGGAAGTCATACGCCCCTGGTAACTATAATATTGACAACACATTCCTTAAAGTTGACCTACTAGTCAGGAACTTAGGGACATACATAGACAGTAATCTAGCCTTTGACTATCACGTCTACAGTAGTGAGTAAATCATTCTATATGTTGTGCAATTTATAAACAAAGGTATGGCATATAAGTCCAAGGAAGCCATTGTTCTAGTGTATTCGGCAATCACCAGACCTACCATTGAGTATAATGCCCCCTTTGGTATGTACCTAACCAGACATATCCAACAAATGGAACATCCACAGAGGTTCCTCACTAAAAGAATACAGGGTGTAAGTAAAATATCCTATGCAGGCCACCTCAAGGCCCTATCCTGGTATTCTGTCTCCTACAGGCTTTTGAGGGGAGATCTATGCCTGGCATACAGATTAGACCCACTCTGATGGCCCTCCTGCATACCCACAGAACAAACAGCACCAGAGTTACCTATTATAAAGACTTAAACATTGCCTGTGATATAAATAGGACTTGCTGGAGAGGCAGGTATGTATCCCAGAGACTAACCTGTCTCTGGAACAAGCTCCCCATCCATGTGAAGCAGAGTTCCTCACTAACACATTTCAAGTGTAACTTGGACAACTGGATGGGGAACAGGAAGTTCATCCCTGGCTTGGCACCTATGTCTGCAATGGACAAAGGCAACCTGTAAACGGTTCATCTCCCAAGCCTCTGCTTGTAAATGTTTCATCCCCTCAAGCCCCTGCTTACACTTATCAAGGGTATCAGGACTTTTCAGTGATTTGGGATGCATGGCTAGGCTTAAAAGGATTCTTGTGGTTGTTAGTCTTGTAAACACCTATGAACCTATGCACCTATACAGCTATGAACTTATGAACATTGCAAGACTGTTAATGTTGACATTTGTTGTTTTTTGGATATCCATTTATTGACCACTAAGCAACAATGACATGTACAAGTCTTGTAGTGACATAATATTGTATGGCCATTTGGGCGAGATTTATGCCACAGTATTCGTATTTGTTTTAAAACTGTTTTGCATGAGTCTATATCACATTATCGAAATTCCAAAATGTCGAACACCATAAGCTCGACCTTGGAATCTCGAAATGTGATATACTCGAACTCTCAGAACAGCCATTTTTTTCCAAGGGAAAAAATTTGCTGTTCCGAGAATATGCTCACACACAGCACAAGCACACAAAAATACATAATCCACACATACACACTTCACAGAACCCTATACTAAACCATACATACACTACTAGCTATCCACTTACCTTAACCTAACCCTAACCCTAAGGTCCCTAACTAACGCACACTCACCTTACCCACTCCCTAACTCTAAGGTTCCTAACTATCACACACTCACCTTACCTGCTCCCTATACCTAAGGTCCCTAACTATCACACACTCACCTTACCTCGGTCCGTTCACACACTTACCTTAACCCGGTCTGTCACTTTTGCACCACGGTCGAGGAAATAGTGAAGCTGCAGAAATGGCCCACTGAATCCTTTCCCTTGGAAAATATTCGGTGTTCTGCAGCTTCACTATTTCAAGCGTTCGCTGAATTAGGGTTGATATTATAACATTCGAAGTATTAAGACTTCGATGTTATAATATAGACCCGTTTTACATTATTATGTTCTGTTATACCTATTGCTGGGGGACTTCTTACATGTGACTTCAGAAGTCCTTATGGCCTTTTTAATTTTATTGTTATATATACTCCTACTAATTTGAAAGACAGTAAAACTTTGCTTTTTATGTTAAAACCATATGCTTCTATCTCACTTAGTATGATCATAGTGGGTGATTTGAATTGCCATGTTAGTAATAAACATGGAAAATTAATAAGGGCATTAAAATAATTAAAGTCCAACCCTGTGGACAAATAATACTAAATCCCAGTTTAGGGCCTGCTTATACTTGAGGGTGTACTGAAATTGGTTATGTTGCATATTCATGTGACTTATCTTTGCATGACTTTCACAGAACAGGTTTCAGTGTGAGATCACACAGCTATGATAATGATTTTATCTAAAAATAAAACACTTATACAGCTAGGGAAATGAGTTAAAAATGTAATAGTTGTTTGTTAGATACTGTACCTTGGAAAGTGGAATGGAGTAATGTTTGAAATCAGCTCTGTACACTTCCTGATTTTAGTGCTGCTTGGGCTGAGTGATAGCTTCTTTATAAATTTAAAACTAAGAAGCTTTATTGTATTATGGAACAAAAGATGAGTCAGAAAAGAAAAAGGAATATTTTAGAGTATGAACACTCTTTACAACATAATAAACTTTTTTTTCTATAAATTTAGAGAAACACTTAAAAGCTTTAACAGAAGATAGAATGAAAATATTATTGTTTTTAAAAAGTATGTAGTGAAAGGGACTAAAGTAGAAGTCTCCTCTTTTCTGAGTCAAAACATTAACAAAAGAAACTGTCTCTTATGGATTATATACAGTGCCCTGATGGTTCATATCTTCCCCAACTGCTGTGCCTTCAAAGCCCACATTTCTGTACCGTACATTTGCAAATATGCAACTTGCTTTGCACTATATCCATTCATGCTCAGATCCCTCCCCAACAGTACCTGTCTGTTAATCTACATTTTAACGTCTACTTTCCCCAAATAAACTCTCACTTCTTCCTATCTTAAGTACATCCTTTCAAATCCCTTTATTTCTTACCTTTCAGAAAAAGAAAAGAAAATGGAAAGGCAACCTAACTCCCTTCCTTCATAGGAAATACTTTCTTCTTACCCAGCTTCTAGCAGCTTTCTGTCTCCACCACCAGTATATATCCTACAGCCCTGTAACGTCTTGTGTCCTTCCTGATTCCTGCTTCCCTACTACTTGCTATCAATAAAATACAGATCCCTTTAGTTAATTATGCTGTTTTCAGCTTAATATCTATTCTTCTCCTACTGAGCCATTGCTTATCCTACTATGACTCAATAGTGGTTACACATCTCTCAGACTCTATCCCAACCACCTATCAATACTTCCCTCTATACTTTCATCACATTTCACCAAACCTCTGTAATGATGCCCCTCTCCTTTACCTCAAATATAAACTGATTAACTCCATTCCAACCCAAATCAAAATAAAATTTAGTCACAAAATATTCTCCAGATAAAAAAATCAGTAATACCTCTGTATACTAAAACCCTCCTAGGAGGAGAGATTCACCGTAATCCTGCCCTCGCCTATCATAATCAACATCTAGACAATTCTCTTCCCTACACAACTCTAACCCCACAATGGTCAACTCCACACCCCATTAATCTAACTTTTGCTTCCATAAATATTAGAAGCATAAGAAATAAAACTGCTGAACTACATGCCTGGATTACCCAATGAAAGTCCTCTAGCTATAACTGAAACTTGGCTTAAACAAAGCATATACTCCTTGGCTATATGGTCATCTGTAATGCCTGTATAAAGAGGAAAGATGGTGGTATTGCTTTAATATTTCCCAACAACTACCACATTTTCCCACACAACAAACCAACACCAATTTTCAGTTTAGCAGAGGTTCTTATTACTTTCCTGAAAATAAACAAATATAAACAAATATGTATTACTGTCCTTTACATCCCTCCTGGTGACGACGCAACTACACTTGAAGATATCTTACATTGGATATCCATAACAATTCCACAAGAAAAAATAATACTAGGTGATGCCAATATCAATTGGTTGGACATAACTGCTAACTCCCCTACATCCAGCATGGCTTATACGACTCCACACAACTAGTTAATAGCCACACACATTATATCAAAACATCAAACTCCATTATAGTCTTGGTCCTATCAGATCCTAGTAATTTATCTCCACAGGTACAAAACCAGATTCTTTCAGAAACCATCTTTGAATCTACGCAACCAGACTTCTCACTCATACACTTAAACTGCATGTTTATAAAACAACATGCGGCTCGTCCAAGTTTAACCCAGGAATAGTCAGTACTACCATATCATCTAACAAATGGAGCATCCTAAAATGCTTCTCTTACATGATAATGTAAATTAATTCAGTACAACTTTCCTAAGTATCCTAAAGAGCCTAACATCTCCTTGAAGGAAGCAACTAAAAACAAGTAATGCAATTTGGCAATGCAAAACGTATAGAATGCTAATGCAGTATAGGGAAACAGCATGGAAAGAATGGCAAAAATATTAAACACCTCAACATCTTGAAAACTTCACAATGCCCTGCAACTGAAAAGAAACACAAATACATGAAGACAAAAAAATATTATAGCAATATTCAGAACAATAGTAAATGCAATCCTAAAAAACTCTGGTCAATCATTAAAGAATTCTTGCATCCTGGCCAAAAATTCAGCCCTAACCCCTCTACCAATAACTCACACTCAAAACTGTAATAGAATTCAACTGTTATTTCATAGATAGTATAGTATCCCTTTAATCAAGGATTCCATAGCATCTGATCCCAAACCTACCCAAGAGCCACATATCACCACATCCTATTTCACCTGTGCCCATGTCCTATATAAAACTATTCTTAAACAAAAGCAAGCCAGGCTCTACTTCAGCAGATGACTTTCGCAGCAAGTACCTTAAAATAGCAGCAAATAGCATTGCGTACCCTGCCTCAATCCTTATAAAAAGTTCAGCCAAGGAGTCCCACATTCCCTCTCTCTGGGAAAAAAACACACTTTATCCCTTTCAACAAAGAAGGAAATTTAACAGATGTCACTAATGCTATACCAACAGAAATCTTATCCCCAAAATACTTAAAAAAATGTATTTGATAACAATTGCTAAACCCCCTCTTGCATGAAGAACTTCTATCTCCACATATCACGGCTTCTGACCCTCTCAGAGTACTAAGACTGCACTTTTAACCTACTGTCAATAAAGCTAGAGATAACGGTGAACTAGTCTCCTCCTTATTTCTAGATTTATCTAAGGCCTTCAACACAGTTTATTACAGTAAACTTCTACTTCAGATGTCCTTGTTAGGTCTATCTCACCCCATACTTGATGGTTCAAAAGCTACTTGTCCAATAGGTATCAGTCAGTAAAATGGCACTTCACTGTCTCTCACTCAGCCACCTCAGTCACCACCAGTGTAACACAAGGCTGTATTCTTGACCCCTCCTATTTAGCATTCTCACCCATACCCCCACACACATCTACACAACAGACCTCTCTAATACAGAATGCCCTCTCCTTACTGACATGCTCATCAGAAAGCCTGACATATCTCAAAAATATTGCTCAGTAAGCTTTAACAGCCACTGAAACGTGTCTTTGTAACTCTTAACTTATTCTCAGCCAAAAAAAAAAAAACTACTTTCTCACCCAAATCCTTCTCTCATGAAAAAAAAAATCCTTTCTCTTAGTAATGCAATCGTTGAAGGTTATATCTTACCAAACTATTATGGATAATAGTGAATGATGATCTTAAATTCAACCTGTGTATACAAAATTGAATTAAAAAAACTCACCAAACACTAGGGATGCTTTATACAGCCAAAACCTTTCTTACCAGCACAACTAACATTACACTTACCTCTACTTACCTTCTCCCCTCACTGCTTTATGTTAGTCCCGTCTGCTAACCTCAAGGCATCACAAAAAGAAAAACTTAATGCATTATTCAAGTTGCAAAACTGGCAGCACATACCCCTTTCAGAGCCCACCACTGTAAAGCACAAAAAAGCCTAAATTGGTTAGCGCTATCCCATTAACTAACAGATTCTTACCACCTGTAAAATTATCCAGCTTCCATTTACTTCTCCAGCATTAAATACTATTCTACACAACTATGACAAAAAAAAAAAAAAAAAAAAAACATTTCTGTGTCCACAAACCTAATGAATCCTGCTGGGCATGATCTGTGCTCATAATATGCTGCTAAGACCCAGAACTCCTTACTTGTATTCATTATGTCAATATCCTCTCTCCAATACTTTAAAAAAGTTCAGAAAGACTGCCTAGCCAAAACCTGGCTTTGTTCTTGCTGAAAACCAGGCTAAACTTGATCCTTAAATAGGGGATAGTACCTAGTCACACCTTAAACCTCGTTACTCCCCCCTTCTTTACTCTCTTCCTAATGTCAATCAGTTTCTCTCCCGTGACTATCTATGCCATATCCCTGTTTTTTTTTTTTTTTTCTCACTTCACATTGCAGTTCCTGTTCATACTCACCTATCTTAACTTTTATTGCTCTAGACTGGCTAAACATTTCTCTAAATATTAAATTATTGTCATATAAGTTATATCTGTTTTTAACCAGTGTTGTTCCATTATGTCTAATTTGGTATAATTATGTAAACTGTAGATTTTTGTGTTAATTTTGAAGCTTGTAAAATGATTGTTCTTAAAATGCTTTTGTAGTCCTGTGGAATTTTTCTCCACAGGCCTCTACTTAAAATGGGCACCAACCCAAATAGACTTTCCTAATAATTAAATGTCAATAAAAAATATTTTTATGTGTGTGTGTGTGTGTGTGTATATATATATATATATATATATATATATATATATATATATATATATATATATATATATATATATATATATATATATATATATAAATATGTATGAGCGCTACAGAATCCTGAAAGCCCAAAATCCTGAAAGTTCAAAATCCTGAAAACGCAAAATCCTGAAAACACACAGGATACCAACACTTACTATACTCCAGCACAAGTACATACAGAAACAAATAAAACACAAACCATATTACTCTTCTCAAAGTATAACCAGGGGGGCAAGCCCCCCTGCACACATCCCCTACTACTGAAATATATTAACTCCAAGACTGCGCTTAGTGTACTGAAATGCAATGTCGGAGTTGTTATATTTAACTAGCAGGGGGTGTGGGGGGCACAGTCCCCCACATGAGGGGGTGCAGGGGGGCTTGCCCCCCCTGCATATAGTTGAAGGATAATATGTTTCTGTATTATTACAAATTTGTTTATTTTAGTTTATTTATTTAGTTTATTACAAAGTAAGTTTAACAGCCTTAGTTATTGGGATAGTTATTGGGATAACTGACAAAGTATTATCATGTTCACAAATTCCTTTCCTGTTGTGTAGACCAGACACTAGCTAGACGCATTATGTTTTTTGTCTATATGCTCATAATGAGCTATTTTCAATAAGGATTCTGATGTGTAACCATTTCTAGGTACCTTTTAATTCTTTTACCAGTAAGCCAGGCTTATATACATCTTAAATACACCCTTCAGTCCATAGAAATAGTCAGTATCTCTACAGAGTTTGGTTTGTGTGAGTATTTAGTATGCTATACAGCTCTCCCGCCTACTTAGTTTGATAGCTGTCTCCTCATAGTCATTCTTTGGAAGCTGGCACTGACCCATGCCTGCTGCTGTTGTTAGACTTCTTTGGAGTTCTGCATTTAACATTCACAGTTTTATATTGTTTTTATTCTTTTACTTTTATTTACTGCAGCTTGTTTTAGCTTAAATTTGTTTTGGTTTGCATTTGTTTAATTTTGAATTTGTTTTTACCTTGAATAAACTTTAATAAAAGTAGTTATTTCAGGAAAGTTAGGGAACATTTCTTTTTTGATCTTTGTTCTAACTGCAAAGCGATTAAGGCTACATAATCTGTTGGAGGAGCTGAGAGGTGGTATTTATAACTTAAGGTTAGCAGAACAGGAAAGAACGTTTTAGTCTTTTGGAGCTGTCACACACCTGTGACTGCTGCTGCTGTTGTGAGACTATATTTGCCATTCCCCCACCCTTTGTCTATTGTACCAGTAAACTCATAGACTTTTGAATTAGGCCACCCCTTCTGTACCTTCCACTTTGGAAGCTCCTTCGCATCTCATCTTCTCTGCTCATACTGTTGGGCATCAAAAGATCAAACTAAGAATGCCCACTCCTTAGACAGCTAAAACTTAAGCTACTCTCTTTTCTATATCTTCCCTCAGTTTAGTTCACTCTGCAGTACATAGATTATTAATCCCTTTTCTTCTGTCTTACTTTTAAAATCATAAACCTCTGGACAAGACTATCAATCCCAAGTAGCTTACAAAGCATATGTCAGGAATAGGTTCATAGATTCATAGTTTAGTACTAAGCTAACTGCCCTTGCAAGCCATTTTAAGCCTAGCCAATTATCCCTTGTGAGACTCAAACCCTGCACCTTGTGTTTGTAAGGCAAACACCTTAGCCATTAAGCTACACTCCCAAACCCTCCCAAACCAGCTTAGTTGCTGCTTCTGCTTTGCTCCTTGTGAGAGAAGGAGCATTATAACATTATTTGTCACCCTTTCTAGAGACTGCTATTCACTGGAAAGCTTCAAACCTGATTACAAGGAGCAGCTTGCGATTAGTCCTACAGTATTTCTCCTAATAAGAGAAGGAGCTTGAAGACATTGATTACTGACTGCCTCTGCTTGGGCAGTGCATATTGGAAGGACTTCATTGACTGGTATGGTTTTTGAAGACCGCACAGCATTGCTTTCTTGCACTGAGTTGCTCTATGTGCTATTCAAGGCATCTACCAGGAGAAGACTACAGCAGCCTGCAGACCCATACATTTGGGATAATTCTGCTCACCACCAAAGAGTCTGTCACCTGCTTATAAAGAACCAACTTAGGATTAGTGCTATTGTTTTTCTTCTGGTGAGAGATGGAAAAACAGAACATTGATCCCAAGCTGAATATAGCTGCTATGAGACCAGCAATTGTAGTAGCCAGGTAGTAGTAAATAGTTGAATCACCATTATTTATCATTCTTGGCAAACCTAACATTGTCTTTTCTCTAGGTATTGCTAAGTTAGCTACTATCTAACCTAACTTTAGAGCATCACTCTAAATACGTCATCCATCATAATTCTACATGTATTTCTAGTGTAGTCTCCCTTCAGTGCCTGACTGAATACCATGACCAACGCTTGTCCTTCATTGTCTGCTAATGTGGTTCAGCAGTCTGCTGTCACTCCTTCTGTGGCCTTTCTGAATGCATTAGGTGTTCTAAGGCAGTGTAGCAATTGCATTATGCTTACCAGTTGATAGTATTACCTGAAGTAGATGTAAACATTTAAGAAACATGTAAACAAACATCTTACATTAGCTCAATATTTTTAAAAATCATACACCCACAACATCACATTAGTCATAACATATCACTAAGCCTATAACTTATGTTGAGTCTGCAATGAAAATTCTGTAAAAGACTCCTAGAAAATGCTATAAAAGATCTCAGCCTTTAGGACACCAGACAACACATACTTATTCTACTTCCACATGCTGCATCTCCACACAAACCATTGAAGTTCACCAGGACAGCAGGCATAAACCTGTAATACCCATTAAGTATGTTGCCACACATTGAGGTGTCTTAAACAGACTCCAAATGCATCAGACAGGTCAAGAACATGGTGACTGTAAGCTGTGTGTCCAGTGCCAGAATCCATGATGTAACAAGGGTCTCTGGGTCCCCTAAATAAGAGGGGTATGACTATAACCTAGCAGTGACTCATGTGAGACTACCCTACTCAGAGGGACATAGAGAGTCATCAATGGAATATATGAGTTAGAGGTAGGAAAGACACTGGTCTGGAGTAGTACCTTGTCTTTGCCAATGATGCTGACTAGATACAAAGACATGATAATTGGCCAGTAGTTGGTGTCACTTTAAAGAGATCCAGTATGTGTCAGTCTAGGATGATGTGGTAAAATAAACTACAGGTTTTACCAAGGATCACTTTCACCTATCATACCAGGGCTTCCACTTACTGGCTAAAGCCTTTCCTTACCGATCATGCCCTTTAGGCAGAGTCTCCCTACCGGACATTTCCACACAGAAAACTCAAACTCAGATTTGGAGAGCATCATGGTGGCACTAGTCAGTGTTAGGAGATTAAATAAAAAGATGTCAAAACTTGAGTCTGGTCTCCAACTCAAACACATTCATATCAGTGTAGTTACTGAAAAATGGTTTCAGTGCAATATTGCCACTCCTTCATTACCATGGCTTAGCACCTATCATGCTTCAGCCCCATTGGTAATGGTAGGAGAGTATCTATATTTGTAAAAAAACATCATGTTACATCAAATTACTTACAGCACTAACACAGAGTTCTTGGAGATCCAAATCCCCCTTAACAAATCTAACCATTATGCTGTTGTTAGCTATAGATCCCCATCAATGTCTAATTAAGATCATGGGAATTAGCTTAATGCCATTGAAGGGAAGACAAATACTTTCTTGCTAGGGGATATCAATTACCTAAGCATTGACTGGCACATTTACACCACTAAAATAGATATGCACACAGTTTCCCAGACTTTGCTAATATCAATGCACTAGAAAAATGGTGAAACCACCTACTACAGCCTCTAAAATCCTTGACTTAAAAGGTTATCATAGCTGGGGGGGTATTGGGGATAAACTTCCACTATGTATAAAATGCTCCCATGGCATGTGCATTTAATAACCTCTGATAACCCAAGTCCAGCTCCTGGCCTGCATGTGTGGCTTAGCTTCTAAGTTTGGCAAAACTATTTGTACTGACAGGAGAAGGGGTGAAGATGGGTGACTGGTGCCTTACAACTTGTTTGCTTCAGGCAGGTGAGGCTCATCAGCCTTTGAAGGCAACTCAACTAGGAGAAGGTAAACTATGATTTAAAAGCCCCGCTGCCTTGAGGCAATACATAGTCATGGTGAAGGCTTTGCAAGTAAACCTGAGCAAACATTCAGATATGGATATGAATATAGAGGCTGCTTCTGACAGTGGAAGAGATTATTTGATCTCATTGGGCAACTACCACTGGCCTTTAGTTGGACAGCTCTCAGTCAAATAGATGCTGCCTTGCTACAGTCGACGTGCTCCACTGGGTGTCAGGGACTTACAGAACTCCCAACAGTTGGATCGTTAACCATACACCTGGAAAAAAAAAAAAAACAACAAAATAAAGCAGCCTTTAGGCTAGGCACATGGAATATAAGGACTATGATTCCGGGCCTTATCGAATCTACAAAATATCAGTGATGCTCGGAAGACAGCAGTCATTAACAATGATGTGAGCAGATTGCAGATGGACACTTTGGCAGTCCAGGGAAAAAAGGCTACCATACATTGGATGTCTCAGGGAGAAAGACTTTACTTTTTTCTAGCATAGGAAGCTTCCAGAGGAGATCACGGACATGGTATTGGTTTTGCAATCAGAAACAATCTTATAGGGTCAATCTTACCACCACATATGGGAAATGAGAGACTGCTGAAAATTCAGCTGCAAACACCAGTGGCCGTGGTCAACACCTTCAGAGTCTACACTCCTATTTTAACTTCTACCCAGGAAGTCAAAGACAAATTCTATGATTAACTTAGTGCTGCCATCACTGAGGTCCCTTCCCATGAACCATTATTCATTCTTGGTGATTTTAATGCTAGAGTTGGTAATGACCATCACAGCTAGACATCCTGTCTGGGACATTTTAGAACAGGAAAAATGAATGAAAATGGACAATGTCTCCTTGAACTTTGTTCCCAATATGACCTTTGCATAACCAACGTCAATGTCAAGCCTCAGCACAAAGTTTCATGGCAGCACCCAAGATCAAAACATTGGCACCACTTGACCTTGTCTTTACCAAATGCAGCAGTTTAAGTAGTGTCAGGGTAACACACAGTTACCACAGCATGGACTGTGACACCAACCACTTACTCATGTGTAGTAAAGTGAACATCCAGACACAAAGGTTCTTTTGCTTTAAAAATGAAGGGAGGCAACACATTGACATAGGTAAGACTTTTCACCCTTCAAAAGTGCAGCAATTTTGTACAAGCACTTGAAGAGGATTTGGCCTGTCTGGATGACTGTGACACCAACAACAGTTGGGAAAAACTATGGGATGCTATCTATAACACTGCAATTTTTATCTTGGAGTAGAAGACAGTCAGGTGTACTGACTGGTTTGAAGCCCACGCTGAAGTGCTCACACCCCTGATTGAGAAGAAGATAGAGGCATTTGCTGCATACTGGTCCTTGCCCAATGAGGAGAACTTGCAGGCACTCTGGTGTGCTCAGAGTCATGTGCAGCAGGTAGCTCAGCAGTGTGAAAATGATTATTGGCTCCAACTTTGCTTCAAGATTCAGCAGGCCGTGGACATTGGTAACATGTGAGGAATGTATGATGGGATCAAGCAAGCCATTGGCCCATCACAAAGGGAGATCACCCCCATTAAGTCAGCTGCAGGTGAGGTTTTAAAGGACAGATCCAAGCAGATGGAATGCTGTGTGGAATACTGCTTGCAGCTGTATGCCAGAGAAACTATAGCTATGGAGAGAGCCCTAAATGCCATTGAGCCTCTGACAGCTATGACAGAACTCGATGCTGAGCCCACCTTAGAGGAACTCAGTGATGCACTAAAAGCAGTCTCTTCAGGAAAAGCCCCTGGGAAAGATGGCATTCCTCCAGAAATCCTTAAATGTGCCAGCAATACCCTAATCTCAGAGCTGCATACAATACTTTGCCAGTGCTGGAGAGAAGGTAGTGTACTGGAAGATATGAGGGATGCTAACATAGTTACTATCTTCAAGAATAAGGGTGACAGAAGTGATTGTAATATCTGCCATGGTATCTCCCTTCTCTGTACTTTGGGGAAGGTGTTTGCATGTGTTGTCCTGAAGAGGCTTCACAATCTTGCAGAGCGAGTTTACCCTGAGTCTCACTGTGGGCTATTGGGCATACCAATAAATTATAAACCCTCAGAAGGTTCCAGGCTATTGGGCATACCAATAAATTATAAACCCTCAGGAGGTTCCAGGCTATTGGGCATGCCAATAAATTATAAACCCTTAGAAGGTTCCAGGCTATTGGGCATGCCAATAAATTATAAACCCTCAGAAGTTTACAGGCTATTGGGCATACCAATAAATTATAAACCCTCAGAAGGTTCCAGGCTATTGGGCATACCAATAAATTATAAACTCTCAGAGGGTTCCAGGCTATTGGGCATACCAATAAATTATAAACCCTCAGGTGGTTCCAGGCTCTTGGGCATACCAATAAATTATAAACCCTCAGACAGTTCCAGGCTCTTCGGCATACCAATAAATCATAAACCCTCAGAACTTTCCAGGCTAATGGGTATACCAATAAATTATAAACCCTCAGCCAGTTTCTTTTACAAATGCTTCTGCAGTTAACACTGAACCATAATTCAGAGATTTGCATATGGCCCACAGCAGTTACAGTGTCATATGTACATTCCCCATTGTTTTTAGACTTGACACTATATAAATCAATTTTGCTTGGGCTGTGGATCAAACCCTGCAGCACAAGAAATGTGGCTAATAGTATTCGCCTTCTGCACCAACAGTTTAAAGGACTATACTACAATTTATTGTATAGGTTCTGAATGTTCTTGTCTAAAACAGCAAGCTGAGTACTAGGGAAGGAGAAGAAAACCAAACGTAAGTTCACCAGTTATGCTCTTCTTTGTTTGATTGATGGCTGTTATCTGGTGGTAACATGTCTGTCCCTCTCAGCATCAGTAACCTCATTCCATGGGCTTCTTTTTAGCATTTTGTGTCCAGGTTTGAACTTCTTTGCATCAGGGTTATTAATAATTTGGAATTGAGATGAATGGGTGGAGTAGGAGTAGTGCAGTTCTTAGAGTTATCACTGTTTGTCACGGAGACTTTATAGAGGGGCAAAGTACCTACCTGTCTAGTGTGCTGGCATGTCATATAGGCTTGGTGGGAGTATCTCTGCCTTGGCACCTGTGTGGCAACCCTTTCCCATACCATCCATTTTAATGGTTAAACGGCTTGCCCAAGCTCTGGTCTCATCCAGGGCTCCAAAGGACAGCCTGCATCCATGAGCACATTACCCTTCATCCCTCCCCCTGAGGAAGATGAATAGTTAGAGCATCTTTATTCTTTCCTATCCTTCATGCAAGACTTCAGCAGACACCCAAACTGCTACATAAACTTGATATGCCTGGGTCATAATCAGGCCTTTAACACTGTAGAGCAATGAGACGGACTACATAAGAAAGATTTTAGAATTTTTGTCACATTAATAAAATTATACTTCTTTGGAAACAAAAATAATAGCCAGCACACTTGCCATCTACCAGGTCTTGCCAAATGACTTCCCATCCTTCACGAAGTCAACCCCTTTGTTTCTCTGCTGGGGTGAGAAACAGGCACTGTTCAGCCTGGGAAAGAGCCCTACACCTCATTTGTTCCCTGGCTGGAGGGTTTAAAGAGTCCATTCATTCCTTCAGAGAGTCAAGAGCTGGGCTATCTGCCAGACCCAGTGGGCTCCCTTCCCCTCACCTTGGAGCTCCTAAGCTCGACAATATCTCACTGGAGCTCACCTATTATTGCTGAACATGGGGAGCATGTGTTCCTCACAGATTCAAACTCTGTAGGTACAACACCTAGTGCTCTCCCTAGGTGTCATGCAAACCGGGATCACCTTTGACAGTGTCCCATCACTCTTGTACTCTATGTCCTGCTCCCTCCAACTTTGTGCCAGTAATTGAACATGGGTCATCTAATCTGCAGTTGTGGAATCAAAAATGTCCCTTTTAAATATTGCCCAATCCACCACATGGTCATAAAGCATCCAGTTAATAATATTTAATTACCCTTTAATAAAACATTTATATTGCAAATACAATATACAAAAACATAACAAAAATGTGTATTAGAAATATATTTGCATGATTTTAATGGTCTTTATTTCAATAAATATCTAACGGTAATGTCTAAATTAAGGCCTAGGCTTTCAGTTGCAGTCAACATTTTTTGCCATCCCTTCTCTGTCTTTTTGCTGCAAGAGAGCTTCTATGTCAGCTCCTCTTATGTCTCCTTCCACTATTACAATCACATAAAATAGTGTTTTTTTTAAAGATTCATCAATTCATAGGTGTTTACTAGGCTAACGACCACAAAGGCATTTTTAAGCCTAGCCATGCATCCTAAATCTGTGACAAGTTCTGGTGGACTTGATAAGTGTAAGCAGGGGCTTGGGAGGTGAAACATTTACAAGCAGTGTTCTGGGAGATGAAGTATTTACAGTTGCCTCTGTCCATTGAAGGTATAGGTGCCAAACCAGGGATGAATTTCCTGTACCTCATCCAGTTGTCCAAGTTAATCTTAAAATTAATTAGGGAGGAACTCTGCTGCACATGGTACCTGTTCTAAATAAGGTTTAGTCTCTGGGATACATGCTTGTCTCTCCAGCGGGTCCTGTTTATATCACAGGCAAGGATTAAGTCTTTAGAATGGGTAATTCTGGTGCTGTTTGTTTTGAGGATATGCAGGCAGTCCATCAGAGTGTGGTCTGACAATACCTTATATGACAGGCATAGATCTCCCTTCAAGAGACTGTAAGAGACAGATTACAGGGATAGAGACTTGAGGCGGTCTACATAGGGCATGTTACTATGCCCTGTATTCTTTTAGCGAGGAACTTCTGTGGACTTTCCAGTTGTTGGATATGCCTGGTTAGCTACATACCAAAGGGCACATTGTACTCAAAAATAGGTCTGATGATGCCAAATACAGTTAAACAATTACTTCCTTAGATCTAGATGTCATACCATTGCTTATAAGTTGCACAACATGGAATGATTTCCTCACTACCTTAGAAACGTGATGGTCAAAGGGTAGATTACTGTCTATGTGTGTCCCAAAGTCCACGACTACTGGGTCAACTGTTAGTGGTGTGTTGTCAATATGATAGTTGCCATGGGTGAATGACTTCCCAAAGGATACTATTATGCATTTCTTGGCATTTAGTTTTAGTCCATGGCTCTGGCATCAGTTGTTTGGCTGTATCATCCTTCCCTGGAGAACATTTGTGTTGGTGGGCAATTCAATGGCAACTCCTAATTTGCAATCATCTGTAAATGTAGTCAACCAGAGGCCAATGACATTGGACTTGACATCAGAGAAGTAAATGCCAAAGAGGAGCTGTCCCAAGACTGATCACTGAGGGACTATGCTTGTGACTGGCCTCTTTGTGGAGGTGGACTCCCCAGTTATAACTTCCTGGATCTTGTCACTGAGCTAGCTGGCTATCCACTAGGTGACATAAATGTTTGTACCTAACCTCTTAAGTTTGTCAACAATGCCCAAGTGGGGGATTGTCTCAGATGCCTTGGCCAGGTCAAGGTATGCAGTGTGAACCATTTTTCCCTCATCCATTGCTTTGGTGACCTTCTCAAAGAACTCCACCAGGTTGTGTAGGCATGACCTGCCCTTAATGAAACCAAATTGGGTTGGGTCCAGTGTCTTGAGGTTTCCTATGTTATTATGGATCATGTCCATGATAATTCTTTTCATGGCTTTGCATAGGAGACTTGTGAGACTTATGGGTCTGTAGTTTCCAGAATCTGTAGATGGCCTGCCTTTGTACATAGAGATGACTGTTGCTCTTCTTCATTCATGAGACATGAAACCTTTTTGGAGGCTACAGTTAAATAGCAGTTCTAGAGGGCCTGATAGATCATGGTTCATGCTATTTAGAAGGCACCCTGAGATATTGTCTGGGACCACTGATGCAGTATTCTTGGTCATAGAGAGAGCATTGGGGATCTGTTCCATAGTGGTAGCAGGGAAAGTTATATTTGATGGTATTTCCTGAGGGAAGGTTGATGGGGAGAGACATGTAAAGTTGGAAGTGAATTTGTTGGCCAATAGGCTTGCTATATTTTCTGGCTCAGTATAGGTGGCTCCATTTACAATGAGCTCTGCACACAATTGTGTATTGCCTCTGAGGTTACAGACATAGCTAAATAATCCCTTGTGGTTGTCTTTGGCCTGGGACAAGTAGTGGAATGTCTGTAAAGTACCAACTTATGTTTGCCAAGTCTGAAATTGCTATTCTTGAAATATTCTCATTTCTCAGAGGTGTGGTGATCTCAGAGTTGAAACATATTGGTTTAATGAGGGCTTGACCCCCACTTCCAGGGTATGCAGAAGGGCATGCCTCCTTCAAAAAACAGCTTTAAATGAAAACAGTGTTTGAAATTTGTTTTTCTCTAGTGTTTTCAGACCCTTTTTTTCATAATTACAGAGACTTACACTTACAAGTACAGCCACTGGCAGGCATATGCATGCTATGCAGTAACATGTATTTTAGAAATGTTGAAGCACAATAATATTGGACTTGGGCTTTAAGAGTACTTTTTTGTAAAAAAATACTGCATACACAAACACATATGCAGATATTCTGTTTCGGAATGCACACTTGCCGGCTACATTGTCCTGCAGTACAACCTTACACTGAGGAACCTTCACCTTCCCAGTCTTTTGTTACAGCAGCCAGAGTGTTAAGTAAGGAGACAGGAGGACTGACTAGCAAATTATTTTCTTGAAAGCGTACTGTAAGTAATGCTTTCATTTTTTGATATGTGACAGCAAGGAGACAGAGAGTGCATGCCTGTTTATTTTGTGACAACAGGCAACACATTGTAAAGTAAGGGGTTGAGTAGTTAATAAGTTTTCCCTGTGCACATAAATATTATGCTTCTGCTTTACGAACAACAACATAAAAAAATGGTACTGACAAGTCAGTAGATGTAGAAGCTTAGCTAGGGTGGGGAAAAGCTGACATCCTCCCAGGGCAAAAACTGTTAGGGTATTCAGACGATGAAGTGGTGCAGAGATAAAATTGTCACCTTACAGCAAGAGGTTCTCTGGTTCAATTCTTAGCTGGACTGCCTTCTGTGCGGAGACTACATATCCTCCCTGTGTTCGTCTGGGTGTTCTGGTTTCCTCCCATGTCACAAAGACATGCATCTAGAGCATTTCTGCCTGGGCCAATGCTGAAAATTGGCTTTGTTTCACGTAGGACTTTCCAGAGAAATAAATAAATGTAGTTGGGGGCAGGTCACCATGGTTGTCAGTGACCTACTGGCTTTAATATGTATAATAGTAGAATGGTTTGTCCTTGCCACTTTATTCTAATCTATAACAGTAGAGTGGCATGTCTTTGCCCCTTTATTCTAATCTTCTGAACTTCTGTTTGCTAGAAAAGGTACAGACAGTGTCCTCATTTCTTGCCTGAGATCAGAGAAAGGAGACTTGGCTGACCTTGTGATTTCTGAGATGCATTCTGTCTGAAGTTTTATTTTCTTCTTCTTTGGAACTGGATCTATTTTATTTTTAAATAGTGCCATCTTAAGGCTGAACTAAGTGGCTTGCAGACTTTATAGCAGCACTTGTCATTTGAATCAATTCGTTGTTGGGCTTCACTTTTTGAAAGTCAGTACAGTCGCATTTAATATTGCGTTAATGGTAATGGCACTGATAGCAGAGAACTTAGTGCTGCTGTATGTGAAGACTGTTTTAGCTCTGTATATGGTTAGAGATAGACAAAGAGGGAGGTGTAGCTGTGTGAAAGTAACATCAATATTCAGACATTATCCCTGTAGTCCTCAACTGTCCAGATTTTTGCAGAATTTACAGATTTTTGCCTCACATTTTTGGTCTCTGTTCCTCATGAAATTTATGGATTTCTGGAAAATCACTGAGGACTGAGGTCAGTAGCATAATGTCATACATTTGAGTATGAGACCAAGCCCTTCAAAAATGCAAGCTAACACAAATCGTGCAATTCTGCTAATTTTCTAAGTTTATTAAGAGCAACATTTAAAATCTTGCTATATATTAGCTTTGCAAGCAATGCAGTATGTAACTGAAATAAACAGTATTCATAGTCATGCAGATTATTCTCTCTCTCAAATAACTAATGCAATCTTGACGTTCAGTAAGAGGACCCATTTCTCACTTTGAAATTGTTACATAGGAAAACAAAATGAGGTTTACTGCTTGTTATAGGTTTAGTATTTCTATGAGTTTGCCTTAAATTCATTCAGCTGTGTCTTTTATTGCATATGTAGTTCTAATAAATATTCATGATATGTCTGTGTACAGTTTATTGAAGTGTTAGGCTGTTACTGTGCTGTTATTAGTACCTGCTGTGCCAGCTGGGGTTTGCACCGTTGGATTAGCAAGCTGCTTTGTTCTTTTACTTACTAGAACTTTATAACAAAGGAAATTTAAAACAATTTTTATTAGCTTTCTACTGGCTTGAATTCCTCATTACAGAACTTACTGTACTACTGGGTTTGTTTTGTGTGTGATACCAGTGTACCAGTGATCCCTGTGACATAAGTACATTAATGTTTTCTTTGGTAATTGCAACATAAGCAGACTGCATGCAAAACTAGCCTGTGACAAACAGTAGTTTTGTCCGAGGTAGCGATCCACCCTAGGTTATTTTTAGGTAGAGAAAGAAGCTGTACAGAAGTACTGTAACCGTCTTGGGTTAAGAATGTGTAAAGTGTGCTCTGAGGTAAAATGGAAGGGCTGAATTGTGGGTAACAATGCAAGTCACTTTACCATATTATTTAGAAGTAAAGTTTTAGCGCTAGGGACAAGGTTTTGAGCTAGGTTAGAGTTTAAGGTTGCCATTTTAGGACAACTGTTAGGGATGTTTTAGAGTTAGGGATACTGTTTTAAGATTAGAAAGAGAGTTTTTGGTTAGGGTTAGATGTATAATATTACTGTTATGATTATGATAACTATATTTAAATGGTGTATGTTGCTCATAGTGATCAGGCTTAACTAGCATTTCCATTCCAGAAATTAGGCTCAAGAACTAACAACTGGCCAGCCCACATAGAAACAGTCATCTCTGTAATGCAGTGTAGGTAAGGTGACCCTAAGACACTTTATTAAAAAATGGGGCGATGGGGAATTCTAAAAGCTGCACTGCCAGCAGACAGTACATTTGTACATCTGTTTCACTTCTGAAAGCTGCTGCTAAGCAATTACAGTTATATTAAACAGAAAGTGGCACACATGCTTCAGTTACAATTGCCTTGCTCTTGAGAGAACTGTGGTTTATTTTTCTGCTTATACTTATGCTTTGTCTGTGTTTTGGTAAAAGTCATACTGTTAATGTGCTGTATATAAGGAGACACCCCATGTGTTTGCATACCTCTCAAATGTACTGAATTCCTTGGTATTTCTTGGTTTTGAGGGCAAAATAATAGCGTGCCACAAATTCACAAATGGCCCCTTTAAATGCCGTTTTTTTTTTTTTTTTTTTTATAATTTTGACTCTTATCAGACCGTCTGCAACTGGGCATCTGAAAAGGTGGCAACCCTTTTCCAAAAATGTCAACTCTGGTCAACCGTACTGTACTACATTCTCAGGGGGTACAGTGGAAGAAGAAGAATTAAGTTGTCATCATTTTTCTTCCAAGGAAAGTGCAGACACTCCTCTGAATACACTTTGCCTGAGCTGTTACTTCAGGTTTAAAATGTATAAAACACATCTAATCCCACATTCACCGAAGACCATTGACCCCTCATAACTTGAGAGCAACACCCACCTAAAGGTAATCATGATACCAGATATGAAAACAGATGATATTGTCATCAAGACTTAGGTAAATGTGATACAACTAATATCTATGTAAACATTTACACAACTACAACAGCATATGTCTCACCTTGTAATGTAAGGCTTAGGGCTACCATTGTTGCCTTCAAATATATGTCTGACACTCTTCAACAGAACAGATTTTAAACTGTGTGGTGGCCATAGAAAAGATAGCCTGTGTGTACAGCTGTCTATAACAGAATGTATATTTTGACTATTAAGAAAGTACTTTTCTTTCAGACCTTCTTCTGTGCAGGCTAATGCTCGGGTGCATGCATATGTAAAACAGAATAAAATAACGATAGGAAAACAGACCTACATTAAAAAGAACAACAGAATTCCATGGAACTGTCATGTTTTTTAAACTTGAGACATGGCATACATGGCCAAACATGTTTTGGGACAGTCAAGAAAAAGAAAAAAAACAAGTCAAGTTCCATTTTGAATTCTTAATTCCTTTTTTAAAGTGGCAAGAAGCCCTGTATATTAATTAATTAGCACATTGTGGGTTGGGCATCTAAGTTACCAGTGGGATTTTATTATTTTAGTTGGTCATTTTTTACTGAACCTTACTGGGATGTTTCTAGGGCTGACCAATAGGAAGTGCAGAAATGACTAAGGCAGTACTTTGAATGTTGTGCTGATTGCTGGACAACATTGTTTGTACTATGTAGTTTTTGACAGCTTTAATCCATTATTAAAATTAAACCCTACTTAGCTTAATTCTTATTAAAATGAGGTGAAATAAGGTTTGCAGGGAAAATGACAAACTTTTTAGACAACTGGAACAAAGTAAAAAGAAATACAAATGTGATTTGGACTTCTGGACTGAATTTGCAGAAAAGTATGACTGCTTTGTTTCTTCAGAAAACTGTACTCAGTGTTTGCCGACTATTTGTGAGTAACCTGTAGCTTTGACAATTTCACAAATATGCAGCTTAAAAATGTATTAGTATTTAATAACATGAGCTGCCATTTTACCAGCTCCACAACTACACATTCTTTTTCTGTTTGGTGATGTTGAGTGTTCCTACAAATGAAACAAGCCTACTTTCTTTTGTCTTAGGTTCATAGGTGTGTATTAGGCTAATGGCCCATGAGCCTTTACAAGCCTTGCCCGTAGGATTACCCTGGCATCGTGCCACCTGAACTTAGTTCCCAGTGCCTCTGTCAGGTAGAGCCACTGGAGTGATCCCCAGGGTGAATTTTCTATTTCCCATCCACTCATCAAGGTTTCTTTTGAAGAGGGCCAGTGAGGTGCTCTGCTTGACATGTATGGGAAGTGTATTCCAGAGCATGGACAGTCTCTGGGTTATGAACCTGTCCCTCCAGCATGTTCTGTTGATTGTGGTAATGTGACTGTGGTCTCTGCAGTGTGTGGGTCTTATGATGGAGAGTGCATGCTGCTTTTCTTGGTTAAGTCAATAGGGAGAAATGAGCAGTTGGATGTGTAGGTTTGCCCAGAGTTGACTTATTTAACGTAATTATATTCATTTTGTGTCTAAAATGCTGCAGATACATACTTTTATGTATGTATGTGTGTATTTATTTATTTAGTTATTGTCATTTGTTAACCGGGTTGGTCCAACTGAGCCAATGGCCCATTTTCAGTGGAGACCCGAGGAGAAAAGCTCCAATTACAAATACAGTCATAGGAAAAAAAATTACAGTCTTACAAAAAGGAAAATTACATCTCAAAAGAGTTAATACAGCAATAGAGTAATATCACAATAAAAATGTTTTGCTCAAAAAATTAAATGAAAATAATGTACAGTATACACATGACGGTGAGGAAACTAGGGGAAACATAGGAGTTATGTACACATGGTGGGGGCTGGAGGAGGAAGCTATGAGACAACATTGGAGTTATCTACACACAGAGGGGGTTGGAGGAGGAAGCTAGGGTAAAACAAAAGTAGTTTTTTACACACAGAGGGGGCTGGATGAGTTTTCCAAGGAAGAGGGGTAAGAAGAGAAAGAAAGAGATAAGATGGTGGGTACAAGGAAGAGGTTGTAAGATTTCAGGTAGGAGCTAGACAGGGGCAGGACCAAGTGTTCTGTAGGTAGTGGTTGAGTGGCAGTTTGAACTGTGATTTATGGGAGATACTTCTTATATTTTCAGGAAGGGAGTTCCAGGATTGAGCAACTGAGTATTTATATAATGCTTTGTCAATGTTTTTACATGGATTGTATATGTCCAGCAGATGTTTATCTGATGAGTGGAGTTGATGTTGGGGGCTATATAGTGGTACGATATTTGAGATAGAGGGGCAGGATGAAGGGTTGTAAAGGACTGATTGTATTATAAGCAGTTGTGGAAGTAGTAATTGATTTGGGAATTCAGACCATTGTAAGGATTTAAGGGCAGGGCAGTGATGGGATTTATAGGAGAGGTTAGTAGCAAATTTAGCTGTTTTATTGTAGATTTCCTCTAGTTTGCTGAGAAGAAAAGACTGAAGGTTTGTGATTACAGGGGCAGCATATAGTAGACTGGGTAATAGGAGAGATAAGACTAAGGTGGGTTTTGAGGAGTTAGAAAGAAATTTGTGATTACGGTATAGAAGGCCAAGTTTTTGGTGAGTTTTTTTTATGCATAAATTGACACGTAAGTCTAATTTTAGTTCTTCGTCAATGGTAATACCAAGTAATTTGGTATATGGATTTGGTATGATGATGGTGTTGTTAAGGGAGGTTATAGAGAAGGAAGATTTATGTTGTGCAAAAGTTTTTTGGAAGGAATATCAAAAGTTTAGTTTTTGGGGAGTTTAATATTAGTTGATTGTTAGTGAGCCAGAGATCTATGGAGAAAGGAGTTCCGGGATGGTGTTGGCTGTAGTTATGAGAGTGGAGTCATCAGCATATTTTAGGAGGGTTGAGAGGTTAGTAGGAGAGTGCAAGTTATTGGCAAAAATGTTGAGGGGACCCAGGAGAGAGCCTTGGGGAACTCCAATGCTGATGGGCAGAGAAGGAGAGAAAGTGGTTTGCCAGCGTATAGATTGAAGTCTGTTTGATAAATAACTAGAGAACAAGGATATGGAGAGGGAGGAGAGGTGAAGGTCCGAAAGTTTAGTTAACAGTTTAGAGTGGGAGACTGTATAGAAGGCTGTGGAAAGATCAAGAAATAGACAGGAGAGAAGAAGGTTGTTATCATGGGCGTCTACCACTGTTTGAGTGAATGAGAGAAGTGCAGTAGAGGTGCTGTAGTGTAGTCTAAAACTGTGTTGAGAGGGAGTTAGGAGATTCTTTTCAAGCAAGTATTTGAGTAGCTGGGAGTGAATGCATTTTTCAAGTATCTTGGACAATGGGAATAGTATAGCTATGGGACAATAGTTGGAGAGTCAGTGGAGTTACCTCCCTTGTGGAGTGGGATTATTTAAAAGGATTTCCATATGTTGGGGACAACAGCCTCGGTAATGCAGTGATTTATAAGGATAGAGATAGGGTAGGCAGTAGAACTGGCAGCAGTTTTAAGAAAGTGGGGGGGTAGATTGTCAACAGAGGGAGAGCAGGGTTTGAGTTTGTTCAAAGGGATTTGATAAAGGAAATGGGAACGGGATGATAGGAGAAAGTGTTAGAGGAAGATGGACTGTGAGGTAGGGGCAGAAAAGAGGGGGTGGGACAGTGTTGTGTTAGTTTTTGAATTGTGTCTAAGAAATGCTGATTTAATAGAGTAGAATTTTCTGTGGGAGTATTGTGAGGGAAAGGGTTGGAGGTAGGAGGGGTACTAGGGTGGGGAATGTGTTTCATAGTGGACCAAAATTGTTCTGGGTTTGTGTGTGGAGTGCCATGTTTGGAAGCAAGGAATGATTTTTTTATCTTTGATGGTAAGTTTTTTACATGTGTTTCTAAGTTCTTTGTAAGATTGGAGCAGGGTTGGAGTTTTATTTTTTCCTAGGTTTTCTAAGCAATACCCCCCTGCCGCATAGCAGAGCGTGTTTGCTTAGTGAGTCACAGAACACAGTTGGATTTAACCTGCATTTTTCTGGAGGGGGCCATGCTGTTCAGGATATCTAGGAATATTTTGTTGAATGGAGGGACAGCATCATTAAGGGGGATGTTAGAAAGGAAGGTCCCGTTTATTTTGGCCAGAGTGGAGTTGAATCTATCTGGGTCAAATTCAGTCATGTTGAGATGTTTTCTGTAGCGGACCTGTTTTGGTGTCTGTTGAGAGTATCTATGGATGTAGGTAGGAGAATGGTCACTCAGGGAATTGGAAAGTATGCCAGATTTGTGATAGGCACAAAGATCATAAATAAGGATCCAGTCAAGGTTGGAGCCAGAAGTGCAGTCAGTATTAGTTCTGGTAAGGGAATAAATCAGTTGTTGAAGCCATATAGATTGATGGCATGGCTAGAGGAAGTGGAAGAGAGAGAAGACCAATCAACATTAATGTCACCGAGTATAATGGTTTCATAAGGAATGTTTAGGGAGAGCCATGATAGAAAATGTTCTAGAATAGGGATATTGTTACCTGAGGGGATATAGATGGATACGATGGCATATTTTTTTATGGAGGTTGAGGTGGCAGTTAACAATTAGTATTTCTGCAGGGGAAAAGGTAGGTAAGTGGGTAGAGAGTGAAGAGATATTAACTTGGTCAGAGTAGAGGATGGCAACACCTCCACCCCTTTTGTTTGTTCTGTCAGCCTGATAGATATTGTAGCCTATGGGTAAGATGTTGGAGTTAATGATGTGAGGCTTTAACCAGGTTTCTGAGAGGGTTAAGATATAGGGGAGTTATGGCAGAGCCAAGAATGAATTTCTGTAGTTTTGTTTATCATGCTTTGGATGTTCAGAGAGAAAATTGTTAGGGATTTAGGGAGGGCGAGTATGAATTGGGGGAGAAAAGTGTGTGGATGAAGAGCTGGGAGAATGTAGGTTAGGAGTAGAGGTGATAAGGCCAGGGTTGGGAAGGATATCTCCAGCCAAGAGAAGGGTGTCACAGAAAGAGAGTAAGAGGGAGAGAAGGTCTGCTGTAGATGAAGTATGAGACTTAGTGCAGTTGGAAAGAGATATGTTTGGGAACATTTTGATTATAAAGAGGTTAGAGAAAAGTATAGGAAATAGGTTGGGAGCAGGGGTGGCCCGTGTTATTGGACTGCCAGGTAAAATAAAGAAAAAGTAAAGAAATAAAAAGAAAAAAAGAAAAAAGAGTATGAGTGTGAAAATGCCCCAGGTGCAATATACTGGTGGTTAGACTCATGGTGGTGTGGTAGGGAATACCTCAGGCTTGAACCCTGTACCTTGTATACAGGTGTTAAAGACCTGAATTCCCTACCCACCACCATTTGTAAAAAAAATTGCAGATTTTTGCCTCATATTTGATCTGATCTGTTCCTCATAATATCTGTGGTTTGTAAATGTTGCCATGCTTGATATTTGATGGTGCAGTGGTAGCATTGTTGCCTCACAGCTGCAAGTTCTCAGGCTTGATTCTTAGCTGGGGTGCCATCTTTGTGGGGTCTGTATCTTCTCCCTGTGTTTGTGTGGGTTTGCTTTTGTGTCCTCCCATGTTACATAGACATGTCTGCATTATTTCTTCCTGGGCCTCTGCTGAAAATTGTTTTTTTGTTCCAAGTCAGACTTTTCCTGATTAACAAATGTTAAATAAAATTGACAGGCATTTGAATTTCAGACTTCAGGTTTCTGAATGTTGAATTCCTTACATATTTGATGGTGCAGTGGCAGTATTGTTGCCTCACAGCTATAGGTTTTCTGGTTTGATTCTTGGCTGGGGTGCCTTCTGTGTGGAGTCTGCATCTTATCCCTGTGTTTGTGTGGATTTGCTCTGGTGTCCTGCCATTTTACAAAGACATGTGTCTACAGTATTTCTCCCTGGGCCTCTGCTGAAAATTGTTTTTGTTCCGTCAGAAGTAAAATTGACAGGCATTTGAATTTCAGACTTCATATTCTTCAGAAAATACATAGTAAAACAACTTTTTATTCTAGCAATAAATATATAGTAACACAACCTTCTAAGTTTATAAGATGACTATTTGAAATTTGTCCTTATTTTTGGGACTGTATTACCCTGTTATTGGCTTTGTCCAGTTTTTTTGTGCTAAGGTTGACAGCTATGGCAAGAACTGAATTCACTGAATATGTTTGAGGGCTGTATTCCCTCATTACTGGGTTTGTCCAGGTGTTTTGTGCTAAGAGGTTGACAGCTATGGTGAGAACTGAATTTGTTAAATGATAGCCATTTAAGTTTCAGTCCTCCTCTTTCACAAAGCAGCTGATTTGGTGTAGTGGTATGTTGCTCTGACTGTTTTGCACAGGGACCTTGGCAGTAAAATGTATGGTGGTAACACAGCATTTTTCTTTCACAAAGCAGATAATTTGGCATAGTGGTATGTTGTTCTGACTGTTTTGCACAGGGACCTTGGCAGTAAAATGTATGGTGGTAACACAGCATTTTATTCTAGCAGCTTTCCAAGATTATACAAGCAATGTTTAATGTGTCCCTTGTTTTTGCCCTTTTGACCCACCCCAATAAATTTGGCTTTTTCCAGATTTCTTGTGCTGCGAAGTTGAGATGCAGTTGAGTATTGAGTAGATTTTACAAGGAGCTGAGAGCTGCAGGGGAAGAGAAGTTTAGTGCTGATTATGCTAAGTCAGCTCACATTGCTAATAGCACAACAGGTTGTGTACTTGCTTTTGATGCAGTAGGTTGTTGGTTCTACTCCCATAAGGGGTGAATGCTGCCGTAGTGAAAGTTAAGATACTAACTATGAGCCTGTTATCAGTTTGCCATCCATTTCCTATTGTAATATTACTAGCTTATTTTTAATGTAATTTAGGCAATTTATTCCTCAGGGGCATCAGACAGTTTATTTTTCGATGAAATCATGAAATATAAAGGTGATTGCTAGCAGCAACCTCTTCATTACAGATTTATTTAACGTGGAATTATTTAGATGACTTTTATTACTACTTCAGAGATTGTGCATATTTACTGATAATGATGGACTGTAGAATTGTGCATATTTACTGATAATAGTGGACTGTAGAAGTTTGAGTAGACTTTTATGATGGAAATGCTCTGAATTGGGCAGTTTTGTCATTGGTGCATGCGTCTTGTTTCATTGTTTACTGGAAAAATGTTCAAAGCAATAGGAAGGTGTATCAAAGAGCACATGTATGTTTCATATGCAAGGGGCCTATGATTTGAAAACAGCCCAGAATTAATCTTTATCTGCCACAGGTAAAATGTATTTTCTTTGAATGTGGGTTTCAATGTTGTTTTGTTGTTTCAATTAATGTGAGTTTCAATGGCAGAGAAGTTTTAATGCCAAGTTTGTTTAGCAGATATCTTAGTGTTTGTGCTGTAAAATGCAAAATAAAACTTTCAAATGAAGTTCAAATCATCATAGAATTAAATCAGTATGCACATTAGTGTTTATGGTAAATGGAGTGAAATAGCCAAGTAATACATCATTGGAATGGCTGCAGGGGGAGGCTCCATTCGACCATGGTTTTGTGAGGGGGAAGGGCGGCAAACTTAGGCAGCCCCAGCTGAACCATACCTCCCAACTGTCCAGATTTTCAAAGAATGAATATATTTTTTGCTTCTTATTTTTGGTTTGTTCCTCATAAAATTTGTGGTTTTCTGGCAAATCATTTAGGAATTAAGTCACTAAATAATGACACACTGAGTTTCAGACTTCATAACCTTCAGAAAAATGCATGCTAAAGTAAGACCTGTTCTATCAACTGTCTCAGTTTATACAAGAGCAATTTTAGTACTGTTTATATGTCCCCCAATATATTTGGCCTTGTCCAGATTTATTGCATTAACAGGTTGAGAGGTACATGCAAATAAATTGCTTTATAGAATTAGGCATAGCCAAACCTCTCAACTGTCCCTGATTTTGGCTCAAAATGTTGCTCTTCCCCTAATGATCCCTCTGCAAAATAGCAATTTTGGAAGAAAACATGGAGGGTTTATAGTTAAGAAATCACTGTAATAATCAGTTAGATTACTTTTATTTCAGAAATGCATGCAGATTCTTTTATTTTGTCAGCTGCTCAAGTTAGCAGTACTAATATTAAAGTATCCCTTCTTTGACAGGTTCCCAGCTGTATTGTGTTGCTATTTTATATTTTTACATCGCATTTTTGGTCCATTTTTCATAAAATTGTGTCTTTTTGGCAAATTAGTGACAAATCATTAAAGACTGAAGTTAGAAAATAATGACAGACATTTGAGTTTCAGATTTCATACCATTCAGAAAATTCATACTAATGCAAGACCTCTATTATCTTTCTAAGTTTATAAGAGCAATATTTTAAAAATTGTCCTTATTTTTGAGCCTTTGTCCCATTTCTTTGTATGGCTTTGTCCAGATTTCTTGCTCTGAGGTTGAGAGGTATGGCAAATGTCAGGGCCATCACAAGTTAGCCAGAGACATTTCAAACTGTGACATACTTGTTGCACCTCACTCCCCCATGTAGTGACTCTGGATGTGTCGAAGCAAGGCAAGGAGTAGTTATGCAGTGTAAATGTGCGGAGTATCCCCCCATCCAAGGTAGACACAAGTACTAGAGTGGCTTTTCATCTGTCCTTGATTTTTACAGAATGGTCTGTAGTTTCTGTCATATTTTTTGTACTGTTGATTTATGCTTATTACTCAAAGTGCCTGTTGCTCTGTGTTTAAGTAGCAATACTTTAATGACCATTAGGCAAGCTTGGCTGAGATTGCAAGATGCAAGTAAGCTTTAATAAGCATACTGTTAAAGAATTGCCAACATTGAAAGCCTTTCTGTTGCCATGTAGAGAATACTTAACTAGATAATGTATAAGCCTTGGGTATTGAAATGCATATGCCAATATTTGTAATAAAGGACATGATTACATTATTTTAAGAGTCTCATTACACTTGGAGACTTCCAGTCATCTCTGCAGGCTTTACCCGTAAGCAGAATGCTAATCGTGTGGTCCATAACCTGTACAGTAATCCTTTTAAGCAATATATCTTGAGCTTATTTCTTGTTTGCTTTTCATTTTTTACTTTGATCATGTTTTCCCCATGAAACAAGTAGATGTCAGGCAGCAAGTCTTTTTTTGGATAAGGAACATTTTTACAAGTGGGGGCATCAGAGATTTCTACTTTCAGCATGTTACTTGGTACTTTAATAAAGCTGAATATAAATTATAATTAGAACTGCAGTGCAAGAAGTGGTTTGAGTTGAGTGCTGCTTGTTTTTCTTATACTTGATTTTGACTGGCATTCCATTAATGTATTTAAAAAAAAAGTAATTTATTTTTTCATGCCTCACAACCTTTTTTGTTTCCATCTAGATATTAAGCTGTCATGCAGCCAATGCATTGAAATATTTTTATTCTTCTTCTGCACTTCATTTTGTCTTGATTGGACTCTCATAATGACGGTTTGGCACCCGGGGCAGTATATTTAGTTTTTGTGGTTTTGAGCATAGCCCCTCCCCTTTCTAGTTGGCTGCACCCCTTCCCATTGACCCCACCCATTCAGCTGTCTCCTGCAGTCCCCCTTTGATTTAAAGTCACCAGCCACCCCTAGTTGGTAGAGATTTGCAGTGTGTGAGGGTTATTATTTGAGAAGTGACAGTAAGAGACAGTAGGTGCAGGAGTACGGTATTGAAGTGATGTGTGGTATGAGGTAGAATGAGCCATGAGGGGGAGAAGGGAATAGTAAGCTAGTGAGGGGTCATATTGATTGGAGAATTAGGTGAAAGGAAACAGTGAATAGTGTTTTGTTTGTTGGATAAAACAAAGCGTAGTAGATAAGTGGTGTAGACTGGATTTGGAGGGTTAGAGTGCAGGAGATGTAGTGTACAAGGAGGGGAGGGGTTGTAGAGTAGGAAGGGAAGTGTTTGATTGGCAAGAAGGTGAGGGAGCTGATTGGGGAGGAGGGGCAATTTGGATGGTGAGGTGATTGCTCAGGATGTGGTAAGGGCAGGGTGTGGACAGTATAAGTGTAATGAATGTGGGGGTGGGTGGGAATGGGGTAGGTAAGGGATTGGAGTGAGCCCGAACTTAGCGAGGGAGAATGGATCAGGTTAGCCTGACCGGGAGCAGGATAAGATGACAAAAAAACAATCAAATAGGCCAGGGGAGAGGGGAATGCAAGCTCTGAGGGGGGCAAGTCTAAAGTACATAAGCTTCTGAAGTATACTGCTGTTACACAGCTGTAGTACCTAAAACAGGCTTCATTGAGCTATGGTGTGTTCACAGTTACAGATTAAAAGGACAGCTATTATTGTTGTCTGAAAACGAGAGGACTATACCAGAAGGTTAATAGTAAATGCTGTGAATGATTGACTAACACTGGGTGCTAGAAGCGCCCAACTGGGTACGAAGGTTAAGAAACCCTAACGTATAGGAACAGCTACGGGAGATTTTTCAAGTTAAAATTGTAGTCAAACCTTAGGTAAATACTGCCACCTAGTGGCAGAACTGGGTGCTTTATTACAGCAGGGGAGGTATTTCAACTAATGGAAAAGAGAGGTATATGTTGCAAGTAGTAAAAGTGGTAAGAAAGGATGAGTGGGGGGGCTCAGCGTGTGAGCAGGCTACAAATAAGCAAATATAGTAGTACTAACAGGTAAATAGTTGAGATAACAGCAGGCAATAACCTATGCAAGGTTACTGCAAAGGAAAGCTTCCAGGTCTAAGATGGCAGAATAGTTGAAATGTTCCTCGGAGCTCAAGTTGTGGAACCCATTGTAAGAGGGAGAAATTTTTTTATTATTTTTCAAAAATAAGGGGGGATAGTACACAAGGTCACTGCAAGAGAGAGCTTCCAGGTCCGAGATGGTGGAATAGTTGAATGTTCTTCGGAGCTCAGGTTGCGGAACCCATTGTAGGAGGTAAAAATTTTCTTTTCATTTTCAAAAATCATGGGAGATGCTACACAAGATCACTGCAAGGGAGATCTTCCAGGTCCCCAATGATGGAATATTTAGAATGTTCTTCAGAGCTCAGGTTGCAGAACCCATTGTAGGAGGTAGAAATTGTTTTTTTTATTTTTTCAAAAAGTAGGGGAGATGTTAAGGTCACTGCAAGGGAGAGCTTCCAGGTCCAAAATGGTGGAATAGTTGAAATGTTCCTCAGAGCTCAGGTTGCAGAACCCATTGTAGGAGGTAGAAATTACTTTTATATTTTTCAAAAAGCAGGGGAGATGCAAGATCACTGGAAGGGAGAGCTTCCAGGTCCGCAATGGTGGAATAGTTGGAATGTTCTTCAGAGCTCAGGTTGCGGAACCCATTGTAGGAGGTAGAAATTGTTTTTTTTTATTTTTCAAAAAGTAGGGGAGATGTTAAGGTCACTGCAAGGGAGAGCTTCCAGGTCCGAGATGGTGGAATAGTTGAAATGTTCCTCAGAGCTTAGGTTGCAGAACCCATTGTAGGAGGCAGAAATTGCTTTTATAGTTTTCAAAAAGCAGGGGAGATGGCAAGGTCACTGCAAGGGAGAGCTTCCAGGTCCGAGATAGTGGAATAGTTGAAACGTTCTTCAGAGCTCAGGTTGTGGAACCTGTTGTAGGAGGTAGAAATTTTTTTTTAGTTTTCAAAAAGCAGAGGAGATGGCAAGGTCACTGCAAGGGAGAGCTTCCGGGTCCGAGATGGTGGAATAGTTGAAATGTTCCTCTGAGCTCAGGTTATGGAACCCATTGTAGGAGCTAGAAATTGTTTGGATTGCTAATTTAAATATTATAAATACTGTTTTCCTTATAAAGTACATTTTTGTAAGCTTGAGTGTATAACTTTTAATGCAAAAGAATACACCATTACCATTATTTTAATAAACTAAGCAGCGTTTTTAAAGTAAGTGATAGTTGAGGCATAGCTATAGTGCATAGGGAGTAACATGGTTGCCTTACAGATATGTCTGGCTCATTCCTCGACTGCAGTACTTTCTTATAAAGTTTGTACATTCTCCTTTTAATTGTATTTTGTTATACCCATACAGTGGTTATTGCTTCCGTCTGTCAGTTTATGTAGTAGGTGGAATTAGCGACTGTAAATTAGGTGTGTGCATCTGATGTGATTGGAGGCACCGAATTAAGTTTAAAATTTTATTGTTCATCACTTCTTACCAACATACCAGCATAATACCTAACATAAAAAATAACAGTTTCCAGCTTGATTAAAAAATATGATAACAGGATTCTAATCTGGATTGATCAAGGAACTTTTCATAACAGTGTTATGTGTAGTATTGCAGTCCTATACATTATCACAGATTCTTGGTGCTGTTTCATGCATTACTCTGAATTTCCAGCAAGTACTACTATAGTTAAAATGACAGAAAAAAAATGTAGTTATACTTATCAAATGACAGGGAATGCCTCTGTGATGCCATATAAATAGTCAAGTTACTGGGTCAAGGTAGAGTTGTTTAAATGTCCTTGCATACAAACTACTATGAAAAAAAAAAAAAAAACAGCCACCCAACCACTCTATCAATCTAATGCACTTAATACAATCTAAGAAGACGACAGCCTACAAATCTACAGAATGTTCTCGTTATGCTTTGTGTTTAATAGTTTATCTGTTGTTTAATCTATGTTTGACTGTTGGTATCCCACAATTCTATTGGAGTGGAGAGAGTTACACAATTATGTATGCATATTTTATGTTAGCCAGCATCCCAGTTTTTGGCTGTTTGTACCTACGTTTCATGTGGCTTTGCCAAATTTTTGATGTTTCCAGTCTGACTGGTATTTTTGTTTGTCAGTTCATGTTCTGTCACCTAAAATTATTTATAGTTAAGATGACTAAATTAGAATGGAGATGTCTTTCAGGAAATCATCTTAAAATAGTACTTCCAAGTTGGACATTCTTGGTCAGCAATTATTAATGAATGAATAAACAACTAAACAAATAATAAAAAGATATACAAGTGAATAAAACTACTCTATGATGCAGGGTATATTGGACTTTTCATCAGTAATTCTATTAAAAGTAATCTGTCTCCTAGTGACAACAGTGTTCGCTACCTAAGTCATCATACACACCACAGTGGTGGCTGTTTCAGCCAAACTTGCCCGCTATGTTTTTTCTTCTATATTTTTATTACCCAGGCTGTAAAAGAGGGGTCTATTTACTCTATTTCTGCTGCTTTTACTTGACTGATTGCAGAGTGTTGAGGATGTTGCTCTGAATGGAATTCTGTGGAATTGGCTGCCATGTTGTGGCACTGATGCTCAATTGTGAGGCACGTTGGCCTTTGAGGGAATGGACCCTTGATAGTGGTTTTTTACATTATAACCTTGAAAGAACAGCTTGCAAACAGTCATACAGAGCCTTATTAAAAAGCAACACTATAACTAAAAGCCAGTTTGTGTGATGCGGCCAAGCAGTTAATGAATTGTAACCAAAACACATCCTACTATGTACTACATCACCATTGGGTGCCCTATACCTTTTACCATGTGCATAGGTAACATGGCTTTATGCCACAGTGCCTCGGCATGGCACCTACCTTTTATGGGAGTGGTGTATCTTGATTCCAGTGTTAGCGATTTGTAAATTCTTGGCTACACATCTGCTTACAGGTATTGCCATTATAATAATAAGCCTGCTTTGCTGCTGTCTTTCAAGAATGGGGGCATAATTTTAATGTGATCTCTATTTTACATAAACCAAAATGTTGTTAAATTCAGTATTAGATACTATCTATATAATTAATCTCTACAACTTCTTCATTTCTGAAATTATATCAGACGTACTAAGTCTAGATAACCTTTTTAGTCTTTTAGCAACTTTTTTCTTAATATGAAGTGTAGTTCCACTTCTTTTGTGAAGGTACACATTGGAAAGTGTGGATGTACTGTTTGCATGTCAGAATGTGTAGTACTTTACAGTTCAGTGTCCCAAGATGTAACCTTATATTTAGTGGTGTTGTGCAGGGTCTGTCATTCATTTTTAAGGAAAGAATTTAACTGTGGCCAATGGCTGGAAGCCATAGAGTCTTGATGTTAGGGGAAAGAGGAGACATTTGTTTATTGAAACAAATATTTATTAGATAGTATATAGGCATATAGAAACCACAAATCCACCTAAATCATTATAAGAGATTATATGGATAATATATAATTATTATACCTCTACTCTATCTCATTTGATTTGACACAACAAGGGTTTGTACCTGTTCACGCTTGGCTGTTACAGTATTTTTTGATTATATTCTTTTTATTCGGCTCAAGCGCTAACCTGTCACAAGATTGGACTGTTTTTGGAAAATATTTATTAGACTTTTACATCACTGAGATTAAGATTTTGTCTCCTGACACAAAGCGCCTTTCTAGAATGACTTGCTTTGCTGTGGTGACTGTACATCTCAGCATCTTAGAGGAAGAAATTTGGACAAAGCCATAAATAATGGGGGAACAAAGGACCAAAATAGAGGCACTGTTTAAATATTCCTCTTACAAACTTAAAAAGTTGATAGAATAACAGGTTTTGCATCAGCATGAATTTTCTGAAGAGTATGAAGTCTGAAACTTAAATATATATAATTATTTTCTGACTTCAACGCTCAATGATTTGACAATGATTTGCCACAAAACCACAATTTTATGAGAAACAGGCTAAAATATGAGGCAAAAAATCTGGACAGTCTATGAAAATCTGTACAATTAAGAGTTATGATGGTGACAGCTTTGTTCGGTAATTATATTTTATTTTCTTTGTGGTTAAACACCCTCGGCTATTTGTTTGAAGTGCCTCTCTATTGCACATTGAGAATGGCCACTGTAGTTTTTTTTGGGGGGGGGTGGAGGTGGGGGGTGGTTTATAAAGCACTTTTACTGAATTTAAGTGAATTTTTTTTGTTTTACCTGTCTAAAAAAGGCAGGTAAAATGAGTTCTCTATTTATATGTATTATGCATTTCAACCCCTACATTACTTGGCAAGATGGAAATAGCAACTTTGTAGTCAAAACTAAGCTTATGAACTTGTCCTGCAACATAGTCTTCATTTGTCATATGTTTGGGTGTCTTGCAGACAGAGAAGGTCAAAGTTTGCTCTGTGGAAAATTGCAGAATTATAGCATTCTTCATCGAATTTGACAGGGTATTTACATTCTGGTAGAGTGCTTTCTTAATCCATTATATAAAACTGTTTGAGAGCACTGCAGTCTGTAATTATGGTTAATACCGAGACAAGCTTGAAAAATAATGTCATCTGCTCAGCACATGTTCTGCTTGCATATGCATTCACACATATCCTAGTACAGGAAATCCTTAACAAGTGGCATCTTCCATCACTTCTGAGTGTTGAACTAAGTGATTTAAACATAACAATGTTCAGTGAGAAAACTGCATGAACAGTAAAACTTAATGTGTATTCTTAGTAATATATTTTGTATAGGTGTGTAAATTAGGAAAAAACAGCAAGATGGAACCACCACGGCTCTAAAATCCATTATAAATTTATTCACAGAGGTAAAACAGGATAAGTGCTTTCACGTGAACAACTCACACTTCATCAGATCTTACAAAAGAACAAACCACACAGTTTAAATACCAAGGCATCACCTCAAATAATTAAAATAGTTCACAACAATTAATCAATTCAGATGAAACCAATTAAAACAAATTAAAGAGCTGAAAGACTTCAAAGTGCAAGGCATAGGAACTGTCAAACAGAAACCAATTACCAGTTTCCTTCATAACCTAGTAACAAACTCATTTGTTCACTTAGCTATTTCAAGGACCATGCCTCCAGTTTAAGGTTTTATACTAACACAGTTATTAAGCCCAGGATGAATATGGGCATGTAGTCTCAGAATCCACTTCAGCTCTACGGACTCCAGATGATTATTTAAGTTACCCCCTCTCTTGTTTTTATGTACAAGCTGTAAGACCATAAAACTAAAGCTATGTGAGTTAAAAACAGCAACATGCTTTGCTAAAGCATTTTGAAGGTGCATGTTCTTAATATCGTAAAGATGATTATATATCCTATCCTTCAACCTCCTAGAGGTCTTACCAACATAGAAGCAATCACAGCACTTACAGGTAGCAAAGTACTCTAAATTGCTACTGTCGCAGGTGGCATTAAACCTGGGAAAGAACTTAAAATCCAGGACAGGGTGATTGAAAAACTGTGTTATGGATATCGCACTACACATGTTGCAATATCCACAAGGGAAGGTACCAAGACTTGAATCCTTCACACTTATGCCATTTATCATTGCATAAAAGTCTTTTCAAATTTAAGCTATTTCTATAGAAAAAACATGGTCTGTCCCCAACTATACCTGCTGTAGTAGGGTCCACAGTAAGGACATGCCAGTTACGTTTGACGATATCTGTCACAACCGCATTGTCATTAGTATAGGTCATTGTAAAGCAAAGCCTATTTTCCTTATATGGTGTGTAAATTACTGATAGTTGGCACTCTTCGGTTACATGAGCAAATCAATGAAATTTGTGAGTACACTCACCTAGACATAGTTTAGTTGCCAATTTATTGTTTTTTTTTTGTTCTTTTTTCATTCTTTGATTCTTGCTATTGTATTCTGCTGAAAGCAAATTATATCCTATTGTGGTATTTTCTAATGTAAACTAGTTTTTTTTAGAGTATTGCAACATTGTTTTCTTTATGGCATACATGTATCTTTGCATCAAATGGATGCCAGTTGTGGAAAAGAAAGTTATCTGAAACAAAACTTTAAGTAAGCATGCATATTCAGTTCTATATCTGCTATGCATTGAGAAAGATTCCAATGATATGTTTAACACATTAATAATTGTAATATATATGGAAATATTTTTCTGTGATACTTGTAACCTGGGCTATCAGATAAGAAGTACAGTATGTAATGATTAAATGGTGTTGTACTTCTAGTTATTGTAATTACTAAAAATTGTGGACAACATAATATGATGTTCTTGTAGACATGTTAGATTTTCACTGAATGCAAATGCTAGGTAAATCCCTGCTTAAGTATAATACATTTTTGTTTTGCAGAAATGTGCAGATTTTTGGTATACACCTATAGCTTTATAGCATATCTCAAGTATACTATAACTTTTTTAGATTTTGTGTCATGTGAAGTGTGAATAGTTGTAGAAATTAAAATTAAAAAGAAAGAAAAGACAGAGTAAAATAAGTGCATCTTAAGTTCAGCAGCTTTGTATGCATGGCTTTTTTAAGGTATTCATTTATGAGTACTGTGTGTAAGCCGACCACTGGAAGATAGGTTATCCCACCACTGCTGCTTTATCCTCTGCACTTCACTGTGTTATTTTTTTAATGGTGACCTAAACCCTCCCCCTATGTAGTCTGCTTTGTGTGTTATATATACACTGCAATATTCCCACTCTATTCCTTGCTACAATTTGAATGCTGCTTGATAGTTCTCAGCATGTGGCTTGATCTTTTGCATCCTGATACAGCCAACCTGTCCTTCATTGGGAGTTAACCATTACTGTGTGCCACACTACTTTCTTTCCCCACAAGATCAGCAATGGCCACTCACTGCTACTCTCCCTGAACAATTTCTCCATGGTCATTTTCAGTAGTTGAACCCGGGTTGCCTGTGCCATGGAGCTGGAAAATGTGCATGTATGTATAACTGTGTCAGATATAGCATTTCTACACTGGAGTCTCCAATGTTTTCCAAATAGCTGAAGCTGATGACTTCACATGTGTTTGACAGCTCACACAAATTTTAAAGCATTTTTTTAAATGAGAACATATTTTCCTGTATTTTATTACATGAGTCAAAAAGGTATGTATTAAAATATGAAGAATCATTTGCACTTCATAAAAAAAGACATGGAATTCTATATGACTTTCATTATATTGCTTATGTCCTAAGTAAAAAAAAAAAGTTCTGCTGCCTTCCCTTCTGCATTAAAACAGTTCTGTTACTGCCCATTCTACCTTACTAAGAATAGTAGAATTCTTCCAATGTCAGCAGAGCTTCAGCACACACACACACACAGAGCTGGAAACACAACTGTCCTCCCTGAATCGACTGAGAGATTTGATTTTGGTAGAGCAGGAGATAGCTGAGAGATTTTGTTAGCAGATCATAGTTATTTCCACAATCAACACCTAATGCCCATGTCCAAGATGGACAGAGGTGGAACCTCTGGGGTGAACTTATGGTTACCCATCCAATTGTCCAGATTGCATTTGAAGAGGGCCAGTGAGGTGCTCTATTTGACATGAAGTGGGAGTTTGTTCCATCTGGGAGACAAATCTGTCCCTCCAGCAGGTTCTATTAATGTCACATACCAGGTTACAGGGTCAGAGATTGCCTTATATGTCAGGCAGACCTTGTCTCTGAGTAGTCTGTATGAAGCAGAATAAAGTGAATTTTTCTGGAGGCAATGCCCTTACTTATGAGATGAGAAATGTAGAATGCCCTTCTTCCCACTGTGGGAGACATGGTGATCAAAGGTAAGATTGCTGTCAACCTTTGTGCCAGGCCTCTCACCACTGAATGCATACTTAGGGTGTTGCTGTTGATGTGGTAGTTAGCAGGAACATTGCTATTACCAAAAGGGCTATTAATAAATTGCTTGCATTTAGTTTAAGGACATGACTTTTGCACCAGTCATTTGCTTGTGTAAGACCCTCTTGTAGGATGTTGACATGATTTGGAGATTCTATGTCTGTTCCCAGTTTGCAGTCATCAGCAAATTTTGTCAGCCACAGACCTTTAGTTTTTGCTTGTACTTTGGAAAAATAGATTCCAAACAGAAGAGGTCACAGAACTGATACCTGTCGAACACCACTGGTTACATGTCTGCTGTTGGAGGTGGATTCCCCTATTTTGACTGTATGTGTTCTATCAGTGAGCCAGTTAGCAAATTGTCTAACGATACCTAGTTGTGTGAGTATGTCAATGATGCCTGAGCTATGTCTAGGTAGGCTGTATGCACAGATTCCCCTCATCCAGGGTCTTGGTGACTGTATCAAAGACGTCCACCAGGTTTAACAGGTATGCTCTCCCATTGACAAAGACACACTCAATACAATCAAGTGTTTGGAGATTACCTATCTCTTTACTGATAAGGTCAATGATGATTCACTCCATGGCCTTGCAGATAAGTCTAGTCAGGCTAATAGGTCTATAGTTCCTGGGGTCAGTGGAAGCACCACCTTTATGCAAGGGAATAACAGTGGCTGTTTTCCATTCAGCTGAAATGAAGCTGGTGCTTAGACTATAATTGAAAAGAGTACCCAATGGTGTTGCTAATTCTTGTTTGAGCACATGTAGGATGCAGCCTGGGATGTTGTCATTCTCATAAATGCTGTGTTTTTGGCCTTGCATTTACATCATAGGTGGCAGGGATGTCATAGTGTACAAGTGGTGGGGATAAGGTACAGGTTAGCTATGTCCACAGGCTCAATATATGTGGTATCATTAACTACCAGTTAAGCATAAATCTGGTCCTTTCCTTTTAGGTTACAGATGCAACTAAAGAATGCCTTATGGTTGTCCTTAGTTGAGGAAGCTAATTTGGATTTGTAATTGAGAATGGAGTGTTTCCAGTTTAGGGCTCAATCCTCTTACTCTTAGACAGCAATATCTTCCTCTGTCAATGTAGTTACACAGGCATTTGCTCCATCTGGGAAGTGGGTGCAGTGAAGCTATTTATACCATCCTATAAGAAGTTATAATCTGCTCTGGAGAAGTTTTTTAGTTTAATTGCTGCTAGGGGAGTCAGGTGTGGTAGTTACTTTTAATAAGACTGATTTGGGGTGCTATAGTGGTCCCCCATACTGGTAAGCACCAGATCCAGGATGTTGGCACCCCTTGTCAGGATGTCAAACAGCTGGTCCAGGGCACTGGAGTTAACAAAGTCAAGGAACCTTTGGGCAAGTGAGTCTGAGCATGAGTAATTTACCCAGTCAATGGATGGGTAGTTAAAGTTGGCCAAAACTATGGTGTTTGGATGTATCTTGATAGACTCAAGTAGATCCAAATGGGCAGAGTGGGTGTCCTGATTCATGGAGGGGGTTCTTTAGCTGGCAATGACTTGAATAGGTGTCTACCAACATTTAATTGCACCTGAAACATTTCCGGGGAATCATACATTATTAGGAAGGAGGGAAGTTTCTTTGCTTACCAGTGAGTTTCAGCCAGAAACTAGTAGTCCATTTTCAGCCCCTGCTATAAAACTGTTGCACACAAGAGCAGCAGCGGTTAAACAAGGTTAAACTATTCGGGCCATCTAAATTCCACTCTTCAAATTTTCCCTTAAAACTACCTTCCTCAAGCTGTACTGCTGATCTAACCAGCATATCCTATAACTGAAAAGTTCATCTCTACTTGATTCCCAAGTAGACTATTCTCTATCTGTAAAGCCTAGCACTTACTCCTACAGTACTTGCACCTTGATAATGCACTCTTATTATAGATAGTACCCCACCAGCCTAAAACCCACTTCCCCCGGAGTCCTTTGAAAGTCTCTTTATCTACTACTTCTAGTATGTCGAGGGATCAGTTGCTAGTGTCCTCTCCAGCTCAACTAGTGAACCTGGGAATATTGAGGCAATGTTACAATTGCCTCATGTACACAAACTGGAGGCTGAGCTCTCTCAACATAGGACTGGCAAGACCAGACAGGAGGAGAAGGTAACCAACATACCCAGTCACACATGGTACCATCACAACTTCAAATCATACACATACTCACACAAAGACATACAGGCACTGTTCAAAAATTTACCAAAACAGCAGAGGCCACCAAAGCAGACACCCAAACAACTACCACCTCACGACCCAACACATGCAACACATAGACCACACAGTCAGAGTGTCAAACAGTCACAGCCCTTAAGGCCAAACAAAATGCCAGACACACTTGTCATTGGTGATTCCATAGTCAGACACACACCAGACTGAGTAAGGAGAAGGTCACAGTAAGCTGCCTGTCGGACATAACGCAAGCACTCAGGTCTCTCAACAACTCAGTCATTGTCCACGCTGGTGTCAACGACCTGAGACTACATGAAAAGGGACATCGAGCTCTGATTATGTAGCCCAGGCAGGTATGACCCTGACCTTGAGCAGTATCCTACCTTCACCTAGAATGATGCCACAATACAGTGATAAGATGATCAGCTTTAATAATTGGCTTAAATTCTGGTGTCATTCAAAGGGGATCCAATGTCTGTCTGCCTGGGATGACATGCTGGACAAGCCACGCTGCGCAAGGGATGGCTTGCACCTGTCACCCTGGGCTTCCGGATATTGGCAAAGGCTCTTGCCACCCCATAGTGCCTTTTTAGGCAAGGCTCAAATTCTAAACCTACCACCCTAGAACACCAAAAAGGAAAAAACTAAGGGTAATGCTGCTCAATGCCAGAAGTCTCAATCTCAAGATGCGAGGCCCTTCTCAATATGGAGAACATCGATGTCTGTGCTGTGACAGAAACCCTGAGAGCACCCCAGCACTAACAGGTTTCACCTCATATCATGGACAACACCAAGAAGGAGGGGTGTCCATATTCATAAAGGACACCCACACGGAGACCATCCAGGTGCAATAAACCATAGGCAAGACTGCTCTGCAATTTGTAGCATGTTACAGGCCACCCTCTCAAACTCAGGAACCTCACATGGCCTTCCTGAAAACATTGGAGGGATAAATGTATCTCCAAACACCATCATACTAGGTGACTTCAACTACCCTAATATAGACTGGGAACACTACTCAAGCCCGAACACTCTAACCCAAAGATTCCTGGAGTTCATAAACTCAAATGCCATGGAACAACTAGTCACCATCCCCACAAGAGGAGAAAACATACTTGATCTCATCATCTCACTGGTGAGATCAGATCATAAGACCACAGTGAAAATGAGCCAGTGGTAAACATTACTCAAACCGCTGAATCACTTACAAATGCCTTCTACCAGCACCTACAGGACTGCATGGATCAGGCAATCCCAAACAAAACTAAGACTCTCTGTACCAAAGGCAAGCATCCAGTCTGGTGGACCCCAGCCATAAACAAGCTCTACAACAAAAGGAGGAAGCTACTACAAGATAGAGCAAAATCCTTGAAAGGTAAGACACCTTTGATCATTATAAGTAAAAACTAAGAGCTCTCATAAAATCATCCAAGGCAAATTTTGAGAGAAAATGATGTGAAAATTACTGAACCTACACACATTGCCAACATACTGGCTGACAGGTTCAGTGCAAAAACATCTCAAAACACAGCATCCATGGGACCAGATGGATCTGCAAAGCCATGGAGAGGATCATAATGGAACTCATAAATAAAGACATAGGGAACTTGCAGACTTTGGATCCAGATCCTGCCTCTTAAACTTGGTTGACTTTTTCGAGACAGTCACCAAGGCCATTGATGAGGGAAAGGCAGTCCATACAGCCGGTGGCAATCCACTGAGCACAGAAATTCACATCTAGATCAAGGTCACCAAAAGGATAAAGGGTCTCAAAAATTTGATGAATAACAGATTCATCACCCAGAGACTCTCCCAGTACATGTGAGGCAGATTACTTCAGTGTCACTGCTTGACAGAGGCACAGAAAATGATAGGCATAGTTTTTATTCAATGGCTGGGATGCTCTCCACAGCCTTGAACCAGGTCTCCGTCACTGCACAAATGTCTGCATCTTGCAAGGTAAGGACTGTTTTCAGTGAGTGCAGTTTCACATTAAGACTCTTACCATTTAGTCGCATAACCTTAAATTTGTTTCTAGATAGAGTTTATTTAATTTCATTGTCAGTGTTTTGGCATGTCAGCATTATTAGGTAGACCCATATATATATATATATATATATATATATATATATATATATATATATATATATATATATATGTATATATATATATCAACACACACACACACACACACACACACACACACACACACACACACACACACACACACACATATATATATATATATATATATATATATATATATATATATATATTTAAATAAACAAATGCAAAACAGTTTAACAGCCCATTCTATAAGCACAGTAACGCCTTCCAGGGTATGTGTTATTGTGTAAATAATGCTATTCCAAGGATGTAGAGTCTTTCTGCCTGTGTTGTCGGCCTCTGAGCACCCTTGCATTCTTTACACAATAACACACACTCTGTCAGGCATTATTGCTTCCATACTAACTGCTAGACCTTTCTTAACTTCATTCTCTGAAAAAATCACTGACAGTAAGCAGAAGCCAGTAATACTAGTTCCATGGATGTGGTTCAAAAAATGAATTTCAAGTTAACTGGAGTTGTCTAGCACTTAAGGCTCTAAACAACTGCTTCCTGCTACAAGTTTGAAACCTTCTTCCTCCATTTCCTACTCTGTGCCTTTGAGCGAGTGACTCAGAGAATGTTTTTGTCATCCCTGAAAAGCGACGCTTTGTACTGTGTGTTTAATTGGTTTTATCAAACAGATAAACAGCCACCCATCACTGTTCCTCTCTCCTAAAACTAAATTGGCTTGAACTACCCAATCACCTCACATATATACAACTGACCTTAGCTCATAAGCTCATTCTCAACCCCTCTCTTTGTCCCTCCCTGTCTTCTGCCTTTAAAATGCACCTATCAAATAGAGTCTTAAGATCTAACAATCAAAACCTACTAGAAGTTCATAAACCATCCCATCCCCCAGGCAAACACTTACTATCCTTTAACCTAGCCCGCCTTTGGAACTCACTCCCACCATCCATACGCACCACCTCCAACCAGCACATGTTCAAAAAATCTCTTCATACACATCTAAAGTCCCAATGGGAATGTTCTTGCTCTCACCCCTCATAAACATATGATTACTTCACTTTACCTAACAAATCTTATGTGCCTACTGAAAAACCACTCTATATTGTAAAACATCATCACTGTCTCATCATATTTACCTCACATTAATCCTCATTATATTGTATTGCTTTGAATGCTTGTAAATTTTGAGCGTAAATGTTTTATCTTTTACTTTTGTATAATTTTTAGTAGCAATCTTTGTATGTACCTAATCTGCCTGTTTTTTGGAGCTTTTCTCCCCAGGACTCCATTGAAAACGGGTTCTTTTTGGCCCAATGGACTATCCTGGTAAACCAACTGCAAATAAATAAAAAAAATAAATAAGTAAACCAAAATGGTATCTAAATTTCATGACTTTGTCCCCTCATCACTTTTGGCTTGATCCAAAATTTTTGAGCAAAGAAATTGAGAGGTATTTTTGTCTATTCCTTATAACATTTGTGGCTTTCTAACACATTATTGTGGACTGCAGTTATTAAATAATAACATGCATGCATTTCATATTGTGTCTCCTTCATGAAATGCTTGCTATGGTAACATATTTTTATTGTAGCAATGTTCTAACTATATAAGAGGAATATTTAAAATCTGTTCCTGATTTTGAGTCTTTGTCTCTGATTTGATCTAAGAAGTTGAGAGAGCAGAGGTGGTTTGCAGTGGGTTACACTATATGTTTTTGACTTCAGCTTGCTGAAATACATTAAAGGCCCATTATTTGTGAATAGGTTCATAGGTAGGTACTAAGCTATCATCCCTGTGGCCTATATAAGCCTAGCCATAAAGGTTCCCTGGCTTTCGCCACCCAAGAAAATTATTTTCCTGTGCCCCTGTCCAGCAGTGCTGCAGAAGTGATTAATTCAGTTGTTCTTAAGCATATATCTTAGGCGTACTATCATTCAAGTGGCTATAGTTGATGGTTGTGTGTGTTTGTGTTTAAATACTTAGTTCCTGCAACCCACAGTAATTATGGTGTGAAGAAACAAATTGATTGTAGTAAACAGGAACATCATCATGTGAGCCATATACTTTTATTTCCTTATTTTGTTGACTATTGATAGTATGTTTACTATTTGGCTGCAGATAACCTGGACAGCAGCAAGTCTAAGAGTTTTATAATGTTAACATTTTAACTGTGAATACATTTTTAATTAACCTTGATTATTTGCAGGCAGACAGGTGTGAAATGCACTATGTTGGGCTACAATAGTTTGTGTGGTTTAATTAGGAAATGAGAAAATGTTTGTAGAGTAGGGTTTGAATACCTCGGTCTTCAGTTGTCAGAGTCTGATGAAGTCATTTCACCAGAGAGTGTGGTCCTAAGTTGCCCATGAATAGGGATACTTGCCTCTCATGAGCTGTCCCAAGCTGTTGGCAAAATTTGGCTTTTCATTTTTAATTTGTGTGTCACTGTATGCTGTTTGACTATGAAATTCAGCATGTTTTTAGTTTAATGGATTGCCAGATGTATTTTCAATAAATGCGAGTTTCAAGTGAAGAGTTTACTGTTGCTTAAAGTCTGTTTTCCGTGTGAGACTCTTTTATTTAGCAAATGGTTGTCAGTGTTTTTGCTGAAAAATTTGAAGTAACAGTTTTAAATTAAATCCAAATCTCTGTGATTACTGTAGAAGTGAGAAATGAAATAGCATGCGTACTGACAGGTTTGAGCAGTGTTTTATGCTAAGAGAGACAGCCAAATAATGGGCTATTGTTACAGCTGTGGGTTTAGGGGGTTGAAGGGCCCAGTCCATTACCCTGCCTTGGACCTTGCTCCGGCTCTGCCTACAATGGCAGTAACCTTGCAGAAAGAGTAGAATACTTGAACTTATATTCATAGCACTGCATAGTAAATGTGTTCTTGTTTTCTACAGAATATATGACTACATTAGCAAATAAGTTTTCAAATAAGTATTCTGCCATGTGTAAATGCTTTCAGCTCAAAAATCATTTTCTTATCCAGCAGATGCTAATAATCGTGTATGTACCTTTTGCTTAAAAGACATGTAGGTACTTAAGACATGCAGTTTTACGAGAATGCAGTTAGTAATAGTACCTTTAGTCTTTAAGCATTGCATCCTGCTGATAGTTGCACACCAGAGGTAGTAATAATACTGCAAGAAGAGAAGACTAACAAGGGGAAAGTCATGCCCTTTAATGTGGCCATGCAGATGGTTCATCTTAGTGATCATCATTCAGATGTGCTGATGCTGAGCTGTAGTAAAGTTCAATTCTGACTTAACAGCATCTAAACAGAAAGGGAGTATAAGACCATCCTCAGGTGTTGATCCTGCTGTCGGTATGAGTCACGCCATGTGTCACTTTACTGGTGACACAGACTCCATCTTACTGCCATTCACAGAGAAACACACAAACAGGCACAGTCTCACACACACAGACACAAACACACACGTACACACACACACACACACACACACACACACACACACACACACACACACACACACACACACACACACACACACACTTACTGCTCATGCTTGTTTCCAAATGCCAAAAACAATGGTTGCACTGTCTCAGTAGAATAGTTTGTTCAGCTGACTCTATGAAAGTGGCACTTTTGTGTGATAGACACAGTAGTTGGTCATGGCAGTGCTGGATTTGTTGTCGGTGGCATTACTTTTTCTTTCATGACTTAAGATAAATCTGGCATTAATCTCAGATAGTTATGACCTAACTGAATAAATCCTTGCAATGTAAACAATGAAACTGGCTTGACAAATACTTGGACAAAATAAGTGGGTTCAGTAAAACAAATAAAGGAAAAATGCACGTAAAAGTAAGTTTAATAGCATTTTAAAACCTGAAAAGTATTATCCATAACTTTTCTTTATACTCTACAAAGGACAGTAGAGAATGAGGTCTCCTGTCAAGGCACAAGGATTTTGTTTACATAACTTGATAGAAGAGACATTATGTAGTGCTTAAGTACCAGAATATGAATAGCAGGTATGTTAACATTTTATGACAAAGAGGGTGAGCTGCTGTATAAGGCTCAAATAAATAATTGTCTGGTACTGGCTAGCTAGCTGCACAATTATTTGCTTGTGTCTTGGAGCAAGACAGCACCATGCAATTTGTCTGGTGGAGTTTGGTATGTTAGGGTCTAGAGAAGGAGGCTGAAATAGGGTGTGCCTGGCACAGGTTATCCAGTGTGGTAGAGCAAAGCAAAAAATCCATGTTATGTCAGAGAACTGCAGTTCTGGAAATTAATTATTATGTGCCTGCTTTGCAGAGTCTTAGGGCAAGCCAGGTTTGCTTCAATGCATATCCTTAGAAAAAAATCCTTTGTTTTACATTGGTTTAGGGTAGGGTAGAAATAGGTAGGTAACAAACACAGTGTTGGGAGGGGCTTGCCATGGTACTCCATTCAGTGTCTCAAGAGAGTGGGGACTAAAGGAGCTGCATCCATTTTCGTGGGATGAATTGATAGGATAGGGGCTGCACTAGACACTGGAGTAGAACTTGGAGATGGGCACAAAGGTTTGTGGTCATTATGAGAGTGCCGGTGTTAGGGGGCTGGGAACACTAAGAACTAATGGGTGACTGGATGATGGGGTGAGCTGTAGTCATGCATTATTGAGAGGTGCTGATGGTAATTATATGATTGTGGTTACTAACTCTTTGCCGGGGGGGGGGGGCTTTTAGACTATCATGATTAATGGAGAGGTGCGTAGGACTACCCTGCTCTTACAAACTTGCAATTTTTAAAGAAGCTAGGGGACCAAAACATGAACTGGAGGAGTAGACACTGGTAGGGTATTCTGTTCACTACTTGAAGGAACAAGGGTGGTGGAGGACAGTTGTAATCCTTTCAGAACAAGCTAGGCAGTAATTATAGCAACTATTTCATGTACATATTGGAGATGGCGTTCTTTACAAGAAGGTTAGTAATAAGGCATCTGCACTACCGACAAGTTAGGATATCGGAATGTCTACCCATGACTTCCTGCATGCTCTACCAGATTCTGTGCCAATAGCAGATACATTCTTTGGTAATGCATGTCAAGCACAACATGCACTTAATAATATTTTGCATGCTCTCATTTTAGCAGCATTGCAAGTATGCAGCAGGTTAAGAATTAGGAACCTCCATGATAATACTTATACTTGCTTAAGTAGCCAAAAACAGGTGCAAGGAATCTATGAATTCCACTTTCACTGACAAAAATCTGGCTTTCTTCTTGCTCAAATCCAGGATAAACTATATCCTAAATGTGAACAGATATCTTTCCATTCCTTATACTTCCTGAATTTCCCTTCTTCATTCAGTTGCTTACTGCTATTATACCTCTCAACTGTGCAGATTTTTGCAGAATGTCCAATTTTGGTCTATTTTTCATAAATTTGTGGTTTTCAGACAAATTGGTGGCAAATTATTAAAGATTAAAGTTAGAAAATAATAACAGACATTTGAGTTTCAGACTTCACACCCTTCGGAAAATTCATGCTAATGCAAAAACTGTTAATATGTCTACATTCTAAGTTTGTAAGAGCAATATTTAAAAATTGTCCCTGTTTTTGGGCTGTTGTCCCACTTTTGTTTATGGCTTTGTCCAGATTTCTTGCTCTAAGAGATTAAGAGGTATGCTGCTATCTAATTCTCTTCCCTGACTTTCTCTCTAAATATACCATGAGCTTGTTTTTTCCTCTCTTCATATTGCAATTCCTATTTGTATTAGACTAACTTACCTTTAATTTCTCTACAAACTGTCTAATATTTCTCTAAATATTAAATGATTGTCATATACCTTGTATCAATTTTAACCAATGTTTTTATATTATGTCTAATTTGTTATAATTATTTAAACTGCAGATGTTTTTGTTTTAAGATTGTAATATTATTGTTAAAATTATTTGTAATAATTTGCAGCTTTTCTTCCCAGACCTCTGCTGAAAATGGGCTTCTACCCAGTCTGACTTTCCCGGTAATCAAATGTCAGTAAATAATAAATAGTGATGGGATATATATTTTTTCCCATGTTGGCATAATGGTCATAGTGTTTATCTTACACAAGGTGCAGAGTTTGATTCTCACATGGGGTAATTGGCTAGGCTTAAAATTTCCAACTAGGGCAGTTAGCTTTCATAATGTCCCAGCTATTAAACTGCATTCACTAGCTTTGGCCATTGTGTAGCAGAATTACATACCAAAGAGATGCAAATGTCTTCTTTAGTTTTGGCCATGACAAGTTCAGTATTTCATATCGATGCTCGATTGACATTGTTATCATTCTGAAAACTTTATTCTTAATCTGAATTTTCCCTGGTATAAGTGGAAGGTGTTTTGCATATTTTTATTGTAAAAATATAGATGTTTTGCAGATGGCTTGGCATAACCAAGTATTAACAACATGGCATTTGGCAAAAAGTGTTGAAATGCATTATCTGTTTTGCAAATCCTATATTTAAAACTTGAACATTAGTGGTTGCAGTACTTCCTGCAAAGTAGCTCATTATCTGTGTGTAAGAGACTCTTCTGGAATTTGGATGTATGAACATTTTTTTTTTCTGGTAAACCACTTCCTAATTTTTTATGCATTTGTGTTATATATTTTTGGTACTTTCCACTTGTTCATTTTGAATTAAAAAAAATGAAACTGCTTTTGGGGAGTCTATACGAAATGGCCAACGATCGAACATCAGATGTTTGAACTGTGAAGTTCGAACACTGATTATCGCAAAGCCGCAGAACACCGAATTCTTTCCCAGGGAAAGAATTCAGTGGGCTATTTCTGTGGCTTTGCGATTATCAGGACTGTGGTGGGAAGTTATGGGTTGGGTTCAGGTAAGTGTGCGATTGTGTGGATGTTAGGGTTAGGATGCGGGTTAGGTGAGTTAGGGTTAGGGCATGGATGAGGTGGGTGTGCAGTAGTGACAGACTTTAGGGTTGGGGTGGGATAGGTGAGTTAGGGTTAGGGCGCAGGTCAGGTGAGTGTGCGATAGTGATGGACTTTAGGATTAGGGTTTGGGTTAAGGTAAGTGGATAGATAGTAGTGTATGTACAGTTTAATGTAGGGTTAGATGTAGGATTTTAAGTGTTTGTTTGTGGATTGCTGTTTTTTTAGTGTGCTTGTGTTGTGTGTGTGTGTTTGTTGGAACAGCAATTTTTTTCCCTGGGAAAAAAAATTGCTATTCTAAGACTTCGATGTTTTTGTACTTCGTGGTTAGAAGTTCGAACATATGGTGTTCGAACTTCAGCCATTTCGCTGAACTGATATAGACCAGCTTTTGTGAAATAATTAAAAAGATTGGTCTTAGTTCCTCTTTGTGTTCATATTTACAGCCTCTTAACTGAGTTAAAAAGTGTACGATTATTCTGAAGTTTAAAAAAATTAAATGGGTAGTAGAAGAGTAATTCCTATTGATGGCTACAGTGGCTGTTTCTTACTTTGAAGCCATAATTTTACAATTTAAATATCTTGTTAGTTAAATGTTCCAAAAGCACTCGAGTTAATCTATTTTACAACTGAAATGTCAGGATACTCAGGGACACAAGGAAAAATTAATGTTACATTTTTCAAGTTTGCTTTAATCTAAATATGAGAAATATGGGAGTTCAAGATGGCTGCTGTCCTGTAGGGGGTGCTGATCCACAGAGGAGCTATCTCTCAGAATATTTTTGTTTTATTTATAGTAAGAATCGATAATTTGCAATCAAACTTACACATTTCGGGATGCATTTAATCTGATCTACTTACCTGTGGGATTTAAAAACATCTTGGCTTCTACCGAGTGGTGAGATTACTCAGGATTGGATGTGAACTGTGTGCCACATGTGAGACTCTGTTGCTGAAAACAACCAGGCCGGATAAAGTCTAAACACAATACAGAAAAACAACTATTGTAATTTCCCAAAAGAAAATAAAATAAAATGTCTTTTCACTTGAATTCTATGGAAACTCAAGTTACAAAATCAAAATTTTCTGCAGTGGCTTCACCGGAAAAGGACAGTACTTCGAAAAGAGCAAGAACAAATAAATCTCAAACTATGCTGCATCCTTTTTTCTTGTTTAGTATTATAAACTTTATTGATTGAGCGCTGCTTTGCAGCAGGAATTCTAATGCCGAATTTTTTCATATAATATCTCGAACATGGCTATGCTTATGTTATTAAAATGTAGAGGAGGTTAGAATTTGGATGGAGGGAATGTTTGGCTTGATCTGACTGTTTTTTTTTCAGGTTAATCTCAAAGAGTTAATGGCCATGTTCGTGAATGGTCTGGTTCATATTAAATGAAAGTCATTTTAGTTATAGGCTGAGTTAGGTCATGTTATGCAAACTATTAAAATGTAATATGTTATACGGTGACTGTACAGAAAACTAGTATATAGAGCTGTATGTATTTACTTGTGTTATACTATGCTATTGCAAATTTACTTCATTATGAGGCATGACATTGATGTTTATGATTAAAGTTTAATTTTTTTAATGTAAAGCATAACTACTTTAATTAGAATCTTACATGTTTTCCTAGACATCATTTCTATAATCCGAATAGTTTAAGCTACATATTATAGTAAAGTTATATTTTAAATGTATGAATAGGTCAGATTCTTCCTAAAGTTGGCTAGCATTTTTGTACCTAAATGTCATGAGATTCTCAATATTTTCTTTGTTATTTTTCACTTCTCTGTGGAACAGAGTTGGATGTTAAGGATAGTTTCGTTTTCTATGCTCTATAATGATAGGCTTTTGGACGTGGGATACTTAGTAAGGTTCATTGTGAATGTAACAAAAATAGAAAAGTTAGTTTACTGTTTTAACCTAATGGGTATTTTTCTTTTCTGTAGTAGTATCCCTCACTCTCCCACGTAGGAGTTATAGTGGGTAGGCACAGGGTTTTGTATAGGAGAGTTTCTCATCTATATCCAAATTTTTTATGTCATTCATGGTATCCTCCTGTATGGTTTTCATTTTCTAATATATCTAATAGAGCTTTTGTAAGATTACATATATTAACTAATCTATGTGGTCTTTAGCTTCATGGGATGTAAAGGGGTTGCAAGCGGAAAATAAAAGAAAACGTTTCTTACATTTGGTCCTTAAAGCGAATCTGGATTTGATAATGGTACAAGAAACACACTTAGTAAAGGAACAATGGTATCCTTCTTTGAAAAAAACTGGATTAAAACCATTATTGGAAATAAAACTAATAAGGTAGGAGTTGCTATTATAATTAAAAACTCTTTTCAACATGACATTATAAAGCAAGATTCAGACCCAGAAGGTAGATGGTGTTATTTCATAACTAAAGTTGCTCATCTAAATAAACCAATCCTAGTTGTCAATATTTATGCCCCATGCTCCTTTCAACAAAATTTTTTGATGAATATTTATAACTTATTGAAATCCTTCCCAAATCATTACTACATGTTGGGGGGTGATTGGAATTCAATTCAAGATCTTAGGTCAGATAGAACCAATACGAATTCTAAATTTAATATGCAAGCCTCTGCTGCAATTAGTGAAATTATAAGTGATTTCAGTCTATTTGACCCATATTTTAAATTTTCTTCACAGTGGCCTAATAAAGGGTTTATTTTTTTCTCACAATGTTATAAATGCTGGTCCAGATTGGATTTCTTTTTGATTTCTGATGTTTTTTCCCCTTATATACTATCATTTAGTACTGATCCTAGGTTTTTTTCAGACCATTCTAAAATCACTTTGGTTATTGACTGGCTAAACAATCATTCTCTCAAATCCAGGTCTATTTCGTGGTGTTCTAATCCTAACCTACTTAAAAAAATGATATTAAACAAGAAATTGACAATCTTCTAGATAACTGTATACTTGCTATTTTAGAGGATAAAATGCCGATAGATATAATTTGGGCTACCACAAAAGCAATGATTAGAGGTGTTTTAATTAATAAATCCTCATTCTATAAGAAAAATACCATTAATATAGAGAAGAATATCAAGGAAGAAATATCTAAACTTGACTTGGAACTTCAAATGAATTTCTCATCAAACTTAGAAAATAATATAGCTCAACTTTAACGTCAACTCCTATCACTGCAAGCAGAAAACTTGTCATATCAGGAGACTAAATGTATAGCCAATTATTCATACTGGGCCCAGCTCCCTTCCAAATTTTTAGCAAGACTACTTAATAATTACAATCATATACCTAATATTTCAGAAATTACTTTTCAAAACAAAACTTATAGAAATGTAAAGGATATTACTGAGGTTTTTGAAGAAATTTATAAAAAAGTTTATAACCCCCCTCCTTTGTTATTTGAGGATCAGGAATTGCATTTATTTTTCAAACAATTAACATTCCCCAAAATTAATGAACAGTAACAAGACCTATTATTGGCTGAATTTACTCAAGCGGAAATCAAAGTAGCAATTAACAGTCTCAAATCTAATAAGGCTCCAGGCCCTGATGGTTTCTCAGCTGAATTTTATAAATGTTTTATTACAAAAGTTTCTGCTATATTATGGCATCTTTTTATACATATTTCATGGTTTGGAATTACGGACCCACACTTAAATGCATCTAGAACTATTTTACTTCCTAAACCAAACTCGGACTCGACTAATCCTCATAATTATAGGCCCATTTCTATTATTAATTTGGATATGAGAATTATGGCAACTATACTGGCTTCTAGACTTAAAGCTGTTATTACATATATTATATCCCCAGAACAATCTGGGTTTATTAATCAAAGGCAGACTATGGATCAAGCACTTACTCTTGAGACAATGATTTCGCTTTCTTTGGCTAAACAAATTCCTATATACACACTAGCTATTGATGCCTCCAAAGCTTTTGATCGAATTAATAAGGAGTTCTTAGCCACAATTTTCCCGCATTTTAACATTCCAAAACAATTTATTCATTATATCAACACCCTTCATATGAGGGCGTATACCACTTTGCAAATAAATAAATGTAGTTCTAAGAGAATTGAGATTAAGAATGGGGTGAGACATGGGTGTCCCCTTTCACCCCTTCTATTTAATATATTTATCGAGCCTTTGTTTCTATTAATTAAACAAAAAACTTTTCATAAAATCCCAATTTTATTTAACACAAAAATTCCATTTTCTGCTTATGCAGATGATTTAAATATCTATTATTCTCTTCCTAACTCAGATCTTAATAAATTATTAAAATCAATAGATACATTTTCTAAATTCTCTCATTATAAAGTGAATATGGACAAAACGACTATCTTCCCTCTAAATATTCATTCACAATACCCAAGTGTTTTTACCCCACAATATATTAAAATTAAAGATCAACTACACTATCTTGGAATTTCTTTCTTTCAGGATGCTCATAAATACTATCATGAGAATTTGAGTAATTTATGGTCTAACATACAAAAAGATCTGGATAGATGGGCACTACTTAAGCTTCCTTTCCTATCCAAAGTAGCTATTATAAAAATGAATGTACTTCCAAGGTTACTTTATTTATTTAATGCATCCAACACATTCATTCAAAAGAAATTCTTCAAAAATGCCCAAACTGTCTTATCAAAATTTTTACGGTATCCAAAACCTGTTAGGATTAGTTATCAGAAACTAATTTACCCTAAGGAGAAAGGAGGCGTCGGACTTCCAGATCTAAGATTATATTATGAAATTAACAAATGTAGTAGACTAGTTACCATTGCAGAATATAAGGAGCACCCAAATAAATGGTACCCAATCTGGGTGAAATTATATCATAATTACACTAAATCCTTACAGTTTAATCCCAGAGCTCTACCTTTTTTTAAATAAAGAAAATAGGAGGACATGTAAAGTAAATAAGGATCTTAAGGAACAAATTACAATTACTCAGAATCTGTTTGAGTCTCTGAATTTATTCTCTGCTTTCAAGATACTTCAACCGATTCACCTCAACCCCAATCTTAAATTAAATGATAGGATGATTGATCTAAATTCTTATCCACTACTGAGGGATAAGGTTGTGTTAGATTTTCTTCCTTTTAAATTAGAGTCCGCAATAAGTATGGGGGACAAATTAAATCTCCCACATAAATACACAGTTATTTTAAGACAACTGAAAGATTTGTGTAATAAATTCTGGGATGGATGTAATATCTTAGATTCAGATATTTCCACAACTAAAAACATTTGGGATTTGTTGCAACGGAGGAGAAAAATGATTTTGAATGTATATAAAGTCATCATCTAAATCAAATGCAGCAAAGAAGCTATTTACTCTAATTTTTGGAGTCAACAGGACCCTACAATTACCTCCACTAACATTGTACAGGCTATACAAAAGTTCTCTAAATTTTTTCCCCTTCATAAACTAAGATATACGCAACTAATGATTCTCAATAATGCTTACTATACACCCCATATCTTAAATAAGTTGTACCAGGACATTCCAGTAAATTGCCAGTTTTGCCCAACCCAAGAAGTAGATATCATTCACATCTTCTGGAGTTGTAAATCTTCATACAAACTTTGGTGTGCTTTAAGGGTTAAATTAGAAAAAATGGGATATGAAAACAACTTTATCATGGAAATTTGCACTCCTACATATTCCCCACCAGGAATTAGAAAGAAACATATACAGCTAATACCTATTTTTATGTTAATTAAATATTATATTACATTACACTGGAAAAATAGAAATTTATTATCATGGGATGGTTTTAAGCAAGTAGCTAGTAAGCAATTACTTGCACACAACTATTTGTGGTATTCCATGAAGCAACTACCTTTACAGGAGGTTTTCTGGAAATCTGTATTAGACTTGATTATGACATGATATTAGGAAATTTGTATGAGTTGTATTTGTTATGATATAGATGAGACTTGTATATAGTTATTTATTTTTTTTATGTAGTTTGTATGTTCGTTCTGTGATTAAGAATTGTAAGTATATATATTTTTTCTTTTCTTTAAAAATCAATAAAGAGAATGTTAAAAAAAAAAAGAAATATAGCAACTGAAAAAAAAAAAAAAGATTTCTACCTTCTGCAGCTAATGTTGCTTATAAAAAAATAACCCATCCCCCATTACATTTGAATTAGAAGAAAAAATAGGACATTTTGTGAGTGATTTAAAAAGTAAGAGGAAGATTATGATGCTAATCCTTAAAATTTTACTTTTCAATTCTGTTCTGCAGTTGATGGCTGAGTATTTTGAAAAGGTTCATACTAAGTTTGTAATCCAGGACCATTAAGGAGCCCCACTCAAATTGCTGGTTGGCCCAAGCAGTTCCTTGTTAAGTGACTTGCAGATGATCGTGTAGTAGGCAAACATGGACAGAGGGAATCAAATCCTGTATTACAGGAACTACAGCACACAGCCTTAACCCTCTATGCCAACTGTAATACATGTCGAAATAGTGATATCTTTTCCTGCTTGAGTTAACCAGATATTTGCTATCCACTCTTTTGTCTGTCCCGTAGTATATGCACTCACATAAATATTTTGAAATGTTAATAAAAATGCTTCAGACTTTTGATGTTATTCCTGAAAATGTATGGATTTTATTAGAGAAATGGTTCCCAGTCTCAGAGAGTTACGGTCAATAGTTCTGACCCATTTTACCTGATGTAGATGTGATTTATTGAATTTCTCTCGTAGTTTTGACACTGATTTTCCTAAAAACAAACATGGTAAAGCCTTTGGTGTCAATGTCAAGAAAATTTATTTTCCAGCAATTTATCTGTAAAGTTTTTGAATCTATTACTGTTCATGGTACTATATTAGAATGACATTATTCTCCAGCTTTTTCTATGAACAATGACTTGCTAATGAAGAAGGATGTATAGCCACTACTGATTCTCTTGTCACACTGAAAATGTGATTTACCTGGCCAATTGTGGGAAATGTTCAGGCTTCTATATAGGTAAAACGAATAATAACCTAAAAGAAAAGATAGCATCACATATGTCAGAGATATGTAGAAAATTAGACACATGCTTTATATAAGCACATTCAATGTTATGGAAGTGAACATTTCTTTAAGTTTAGAGTACTATTGTTACTGTTACAGAAGCAATGGAATAAAGATGGATAAATTATTTTAGGGCAGGTGCCCTACCTGGTTTAAATATGATAAACAGTATTAAGCCTATACTTAAGTTAAAACATTGTATTACTTAATGCTGTATGAGAATTTTTATATTGTTCTTATATTGTTTTTTTATGTCATGTGGTTTTATTGGTGATTTAAGGGTTAACTTTTACTGAATTAATTAGTTTCAATTGGTAGGCTGGCTGTGATTTTAAATTGTTATATAAATGCTGAACTGATGTTTTAAAAACTGTTGCACTGAGAAAGAGTCTTATACTCGAAAGCTTTGCAGTGTTGCAGTTTATCAAATAAACGTATTACTTTGCAAGATGGTCAGACTTTTTGGTTTATTGTTTTTCTTTTTCTTCGATTTTAAGGATGGAATGTACAGCCATTAGGACTGGGGATAGGATCTTTAGATATTACATCCTTCTTCTTATTTTGGCTTTTCCCGGTTAGGGGTTGCCACAGCAGATCATCTGTCCGCTCATGATTGGCAGTGGAGTTTTACAGTGTCGAGTTGCCAGCCCAGCACCCAACCTTCCACAGAAGGCACACACATGTACACACTCACACCTAGGGCCAATTTAGAGTATTCAATCCACCTACTGCATGTCTTTAGGATGTGGGAGGAAACCGGAGCACCCCAGAGGAAACCCACGCGACCACAGGGAGGACATGCAGACTCTGCACAGAAGGCACCCCAGCCAAGAATCAAACTGGAGAATCTTTTGCTGTGAGGCGGCAACACTAACCACTGCACCACTGCAGCCGCCTTAGGTATTACATCCTGTGCGTGTAAAAGAGAATGCCAAATTGCATCCAGTTTTCCACTTCTAAGTTAACCTTCAGAAATGGATTATGTAGCTAGCTACTGACTGTAAATAATACAGAAATAGTCCCAACTTCCAAGCTAATAGCAAATTGTACCATAAAATGTGATGCTTACTTTTCAAATGTTTGTTAAGATTACTACTTTTTATAAGCATAGCAGAAAGTTGTACTTGTATCTGTCATGCATAGGCTGTACTGTACGTTTGGTGATGTTACATGTTTTGTCAAGATGACTTTGTACTCTAAATAGTAAAAAGTGGTTGTGTTTGCATGTATTATATCATATATATCTGTTGCAATAACTATGTGGAACTAGCATATATAGTACTGTATACTGAGCTTTATGTGGACCAGGCAAGCGTCTCAGACCTCTTCTGAAAAAGGTCCTGTAGCTCAAGGAATCAACTTGTTTGACACCTGTAAAACAGCTAAATGTATGCTCCATTCTCAGCATACTGTTCTGTGCATAAAGAGGGGTTCTGTCACGAGGACAGAACTATCATATTCTTGTGCAACAAAAAAGTGTACACAGACATTTGGTTTGAAGGTATGCTGAAAAAGTGATACTGAGTAGAACATTTTGTCCAGACCTGATCTACAGCTAATTCGGAGTATTGAACGATTTTCATGCCAATGGCTGGATTATCCCTTATGAAAATATAAAGAAAATGAGCTGTAGAAAAGGTAACTCACTATTCAAAGCAACATGTTATGTGAGGTTGTTTTACTGCCCCAAATGGAGGTCATTTGGTATATTTCCAGCATGAACAATGTCAGGGAATTCAAAATGAGGAAATTCAGAATGATGGCCCTTTAAGCATTCATAACTTTAGTCCCTTTGGTGATTCCAACTGATATATTAAAGTTTTCATATGCCTCACGGAAGATTTTTAAGATGTGTGTGGGATATTCTCATCACCAATTCACATTTCACACCTTTGGATTAACTGTAGACATTTCACAACTAGACTCTGTCAAAGTACAAGGCACCTACAGTAACAGCCATTGGACTATGAGGCATTCATATTTACTCTACTTTAGATGAGGTAATGGGCCAAAAGTGTGAATGCTTGGGTAGTGCAGCCCACTTTTTGTCCCTGGGAGGGAAAATAATTGTCAGAGCTTTCCCCTTATAGGAGAAAGTTTATTTATTTGTTTGTTTATTTATTTATTTTTCTAGAGCACTGTTAGATTTAGCAAAAAAAAAAAAAAGGGCAAAGTGCTCCTTATATATAAAAAGGTGGAAGAGATTTTTCTGTTTTGTTCAGCCGCAGTTTGGCCTTCTCTGTCAGCTTGAGTTTTTCCTAAACATTCTGGTTACATCTTGGCCTATACTAAGATGATTCACAAAGTCAGCTAACATATAAGGTAGCTAAAGAACTACATGAGAAACCTTTGGGATGAATCAGTGACCTCATTGGCATGTAGAGGCCAATGATTTTCTCTTTCGTCAAGGAATTGAACTAGTCAGTGTCAGCAACTTAGGCCATTTGTTTTCCCCTCCTCTTTCTAAGGTTCTGGTTACAGAAATTCAGATACTGCTTGAGAAGGGGCAAAAATACAGGGTATCTGGTTCATCACACATGTAAAGCTGTATGTCAATCTGAAGGAGATGTTAGTACAGTTTGGCATTAAGACTTTGTAAGATCTTTTCTAAGAACATGGTGTTTTGTAGGTAGTCACAGACAAAACTACAGTTGCAGCATTCATAAATAAGCATTGTGGATAACTTGCTAATGAGGTCTGCAGGATGGTCATGGAGTTGTGAGAACATGCCATGTCTGTCACCATTTATTTGACAACTGACACATCAGAATATGATGCACTGGTTAAGTAGATGATATCGATGATCTATCATTGATCTGTGTCGATTACTATTGAAATATTCTTCATCATCATCATTATCACAAACCCTCTTTTCCAAATTTGTTTCTACATGGGATCGACTGTTGCTACCTCTCTCAATACAGTGCCACTTTCCTACCTTCTTCAACAGGCATGGCCAACTGCTGCGGGTCTTCTCGTATGCAATACATACATTACTTGGCAGGGCATCTTTGTTTCCTCTTGCCTTCTTCTAGTCTCTCCCAAACTGCCATCATCAAATCATCTCATGTTTTTTTTTTTCTGCACATATGCTGAAACCAAAGTGATGTATTTTCTTTGACTTTTTCTGCTGACTTAAGTTCTTTTGCCCTCATTTCTTCATCTCTTCATCTCTTTCTCAGTGTACATCCAACCACCCTTCTCAGATACTTTATGTCCCATCATCTCTAGCTTCTTCAACTGCTCTGTCTTCACTGCCCAGGTTTATGTACCGTACAGCAGCGCTGGTTGCACCACTGTTTTGTACACCTTATTTTTAACCTTCTTTGGTATTCCTCTGTCATGTACTACCCCTGACAGTCTATGCCATTTGCAGCTTATCTAATTCTAGCTTTGACCCCCTTATTAAGACTTCCCTTCTCCTCAACCATCCCTCCCATGTAATTGAAACTGTTAAAATGGTCCACTATTTTCCCTTCTACCTCAGTTTTCATCTTCTCCTTATTTCTCTCATTGCCATGCCTAGTATCTTGTAGGTAATTTGGTTCATTGCTTCTGACTTCAGGTTTGCATTCCATTCCATTATCATTTTCTAAAGCTCCTGTTTGGAGTCTGCTTGTAAGGCCACATCATATGCATAGAGCAATTTTATTGATCTGTCACCTCTGACCTGTTATATAGGGTGCTGTGAACAGTTCTGCATAGGCAGCAGCGTTTTTAGGGTTTAGGGGGGGGGCTTAAAATTTTGCCAGG